>NW_024033444.1:0-7771 GCF_002237135.1 Teleopsis dalmanni
TTTTATTATAAATAATTATTTTTATTTGAATTAATTTTTTTTTTATAAATAATTACTTTTATTTTATTTTATTTAATTTATTTTTATTATAAATAATTATTTTAATTTTATTTATTTTTATTATAAATAATTATTTTTATTTTATTTATTTTTATTATAAATAATTATTTTTATTTGATTTATTTGATTTTTATTTGATTTTTTTTGAAACATTATATATATAATATATACAAGTATGAAATGTATAAACATATATAAACACAACAAAAATTATTTTTATTTTAAAGTAAATTTTTTTTCATTAAAGTGAGTTGCATTCGAAAGATACTTATTATTCCTTTTCTAATAAATGACAAAAACTTGAACTAATATACAAGAAAAATCCCAATACCGTCATAAATTTTTAATTAAATTTAAATCAAATAGAATGAAGAAACTATTTTTTAAAATAGAAATAGGGCAATTATTAAGGAATTACAAAAAAATTCTGATTTTTATTAATTGATTTTAATGGTTGACCATATAATAGGTATTTTGCATATTAACACTTAATATTTCCCATTATGATGGATATTAATTATTACAGGACCACTACTCCATAAATTTCTATGTGGATAGCCAAGCAGCCATTAAGGCGATCAAATCTTACTGATTATCATCCAAAAATGTTCTAGAATGCAAGGAAGTTATAGCAAGACTAGCCTGCAACCGCAGGCTGGTCATGAAGGCATAGAGGGAAATGAGACAGTTGATGTTATTGCTAAAAATGGCGCAAAACTTTCAGAAGAACAAACGAGCGAAGTACTTAGACCTCTGAAACAAATACATAAACTTCTGGACGAGCACATGACAAGGAGAGCAAAGGTAAGGTAGCGGAACTTAACCACCTGTAGAACAGCTAGAATCATGTGTAGATACATTTACGAAGAAAAGTACACTAAGGATGTTATATCGTCGAACCGAAGGAACTGTAGAACATTAATTGGTGTGTTGACAGGTCACTGTCTGGTTGCATTACATGCCCGAAAACTAGGAGTAACTCACAGCGATGCTTGTAGGAAATGCAACGAGCCGAATGCAAAGGAAACTCTGGAGCATCTACTGTGTAATTGCCCGGCTCTCTCGAGAGCTCGACAAAAATACTTAGGGGCTATCAGTTTTACAGGACTGTAGCACATACATTCTGTTGGAATCCTAATAAATTTTGCTAATGAAACGCGCATCCTAAGTGATGCATACAATCGCTAAATTGAGACTCTGATCTGGTATCCCAATGGACCTTAATGGTCTACGCGTGGCGATTTTGATCTGCCAGCATAATCGAATCTAATCTAACATATGTCCTAGCAACTTTTTTGGAAAGTTAAAATTTTCTTTTTGATTCATTTTTGAGTACCTTATATATACCCAAGGAAATTTGTTAATTTTTTTGTTTGAAATAAAGAACTCGTTTCAATATATCACATATATATAATTTAATATTTGTATAAGTAAAATATTTATATAAATATTATAAAAAAAAAACAATAATCCAAAATAATGAATTAATATGATTTATATATATTAAAAACAAATGTAATAAAATCAATAAATATGTAATAAATATCAATAAATATGCAGTAATAAAATATAAACGAATATATATAATAAACTAAAATTATTCAAATAATATATATTAAAAACATGAACAATATACATTACACAAGTTAATAATTAAAGCTAATGAGTTGCTTTAAACTTTGCTCTAAATCACTAATTATTGTTATTAATGAAATCAGTGTTGCCTGCCTTTACATTATATTTCATTTATATTATTCATTCACAACTAGTTTTGTATAATTGCAGAAATTAAAGTAGTAAAATTAAATCAAATTAATAACAAAGTAGAAAATCGATCAAATTGATGAATGAATATTCTAATACGCGATGACATCAGATTCATTAAAATAAGCGCAAATTATAATGCCAAAGTATTGAATGGAAAATCTTTGCGGCTACTACAATCCATCAGTATTTTTGTGGACGGAACTGAAACGATTTCAGTTCAGTGTCTGGTTAGCGGAATAAAAGGGAAATACTCGTTCGTCGTAATTGTAGCGAGTTGTGGACGAACTAGAGCGACAGAAATTAAACACATGTTCGGTATTTCATAGTAAATGCACAATAAAGTACTTCACATCCTTGTTGAACTTTAGTAATAAAAGTAGAAATTATAGAAAAACTTTTTAAGTTGAATATTTTTTGCAAAGCCACTAAATGATTGTCATAAATTGTCAGAACTAAAGTACGTTCATATACGGACGTGGCCAAAAGCAATGCCACAAGTGCAAATTCTAGACAAAAAGGAGTTAAACCTAAACACACACGATAATATGGGGAAGACGCCGACGCGACTCTTCTTAACTGAACTTGGCTTAATTTAAGCAGTGCATTTATGATATTTTGGGGCAATGTCCTTTCATCAGCATAATTTGGCCCGATTTTGTCGTTATAGTTGCGCCATTGCCCTGCCCTGCCCTGCCCTGCCCTGCCTTGGCTTGTCTTGTTCTCATTGCTACTGTTCAGATTGTTGCATTAAGTGGTTCGGCTTTTGTGGTAATGACAAGTAAATTCCAGTAAATATTAAGACAGCGCAACAGACACATTTGGACAGACAAATATGACACTTATTATACATGAATGAAGATTCTTTTCTATGTGCATTGTTTGGTTTTCATAAGGAAGTTGTCAATATTGCAAAACTTTATTTTATTCATATTTTTTATATGCTGACTGTCATTTACTTTATTTTGTATTAAGTAATAGGAAAAAAAAACTGAAAAAGAATTTTATTCAACTTGTCTTAAATGTTTCCCTTTTAAAGCATTTCACTTGTCTTGATAAAATCGAAAAAAATATTTTTATTTGAATTATAGTTTAAATGAATGATGTAAAATTTCTATTCGTACAATATAGAAATTCTTAGAAAATCTTAAAAAAAAGTTTATTCCACTTAATAAAGGATTAATAGTGTATATTTTTCTAGGATTGATAAAAGAAAATTATGGTTTTATCAGAACAGTACCATAATCAGATTTATAAAAAATATTTTGCTTTGTAATAATATGTTTAATATTTAAAAATCCATGGGGTTAACTAAAAGTCGCATTTTAATATAAACACTTCAATTCAAAAAAAAAATTGCTTATGATAATGTATTTAATTTAGTATAATATATAGTAGAGCATATAAAATATTTTATTTAGTAATATATTAGAAATATAAAAAAAAGTTAATTACTAATTTAATACTATGTTTACACTTGAACTTATCGAACACATTTAGCACAATTTTATATGGATTTTGTATGTTAACTGGCTAATAATGCTGCATATTTCTTGAGTCAAATACAATAGCCTAAATATAACATTAATCTCTACAATTTTCAAAAAAAATTTTCATTATTTAGTTATAGTGTATACTTTTATTAGGAATATATATTAGTTTTATAGTTTTCATAGTTTCCCTAATAAAAAAATTAATCACTTAAAAAAAATAAAAAATGACAAAAAAATTTGAAACTTGGCTAACATACATACTTGTGATAAAATACGATTAGTTATCGCTTTTAATTTGATAGGTACGAGTTCTAAGCCTTGCACTTGCATTCCAAACAAATTATATCCAACCACCTATAAACTAATTAAAATTCGTTTATTCACTAAGACCACTGATGATGATTTCGTGACAATACTTAAAACAACGTTGTATTGTCAGCCAAATTTCAATAAATTAATTAAAATTTTTGTTGTTGTCTTTTCATTTCTATTCGAACCCCACTAACTTTTAAAGAAAAAATTAACAATAAGCAATATTCCTATTTCAGAAATATATATATTAATATATACATTAATTAATATCAAAAAATATTAAAAAATAAAAGATTATTCTAATATAGTATTAATATTTTAAATAGAAATTCATTTTGATTTATATATCGAGTTTCAAAATTACGACTTAAAATCTTTAATTATTACACATTTAAAATTTAATTATGATAATTATAAATTTTTTATTTTAATTTTTTTTCATCGGTACTTTATGATTTAATTACTTTTTTGCAATTTGTTTTTAAGATTTTTTTTTTTTTGTACTTAAAGTTTTTTATGTCTTGTATTTTTTGGTTTATTTATTATAGCTTTTTTAATTATATATTTTTCTTTATTAATTTTTTTATAAAGTTTTTAGTTTTGTTCATATACATATAAATAATGAATACATTTTTTTATTAATTCTATTTTAGTATATTAGATTTTTTGTTAATTTTATAAATTTAATTTATTTATCAACTTTTATTTAATTTTTTTTTTATTAATTTTTTGAATTATTAAAGACACTAAATTTTTAAAAAAAGTAATAAAATTTGAACTTTTTTGGCAATAAAAATTATATCTAATCATGCCATCAGCATTTGTGCTACTATTTTTATTTAATTCTTTTTTTTTTGTATTTAATTTTATTTTTATTGTTTTCTCCCCATTTAATAATTCATCTTGATGTGCTTAAATATAAATCTCAAGATTATGCAATAAAATTGAACAAAAAATAATAATAAAAATAAAAATAAAAATGGCATAAATAAAATTAATAAAAACTAGTTTCTGTCAAAAATTCTAACTGAACCAGCTTTTCAAATATAAATAAAGATAAAAATGATGTGAAATGATATAAAATATATAAAAATTTATTGATAAATTATTTCATATAAAGAAACATGCTTTATGGCATTAAAAAAAGAAAAATTCAAACACCAAACAAAATCCGTAATAAAATAAAATAAAAATCCACTTGGGAAGACCTAACTGACCAGCACTAAACAGAAAACCAACAAAAATATTTATGGCGAAAAAAAGTGGGAAACAAGTTAATATGGCATAAATACACAACAAAAACTCTAAACCCCAACCCAAACCCAAACGCAAACCCAAACCCGAAACCAAGAACAGATAAACACTGTTTGGATCATGGTACATTCATAAGCCAAATAGCACAAACTGGCATTTAAGTGCGAAGAAAACATTTTTATGGACCCTTCAACAACTTAAAAAGTACTTAAATTTACAATCGGAACTACATAAATTTGAGCGTGAAGTGGCAACTCTTGGCCAGAGAAAGACATACAAATTTGGTCAAACCTTCTTATCCACACATAACTTGCAAGTGTAAACATCTACCATAGATATGTTAGTGTGGTTGTCAGGAGTTGTGGAAGTTTCTGTTTGGTAGTAAAATAATTTACTTAAAATAAAACAAGATTTTTGCAAACCTAAACTAAATAAATTTATGACTTTAAAGGCATAAAAACTCTGATCGTTGAGGCGTGGTCTACATACATTTTTATAAATTGGAATATAAAAATTAATAACAGTTCATGTTCACTTCAAAAGAATAAAGACATTCAGAGACTGCACGGTAGATCATAAAAAGATTAACTTCAGTTTCACTTAAGATTCGTTGTAATTTAGTACACGCGAACGTGTTTAAAATTTGTTGCATTTCTAGGGTTAAGAAACTTAAGAGAAATATTTATGGATGCCGCTAATAAAAATATCTTAAAACTTAAAATATAAAAAAAACTAAACGGTGTTAAATATTATGTCTAAGTAGCACTATTCACATAAAGTTGGATTTTAGGTCAAACAGAGACTTAACAATTTTATTTTACAGGTTTTTTTTTTTAATTTATTTTATATATTAATAAATATGTTTATTTAGTTACTGCTGACAATTAATTGTTTGCAAATTCTCTTAAATTATTAACCCCGTCCGTCATCACTCTTTAATGGCTCAGTTATATTGCAGCTTTAATGATTGGGGCGGGCGGCAGGAAATAAATGAAACTTAATGGTCATTTTACTGTCATTCAAAGCTCATAAATTTTGTATTGAATGGTGTGAATGGTTTTCGGATGTAGTTTGTTAACCCAAATTGGTTATTGAACAACTGTGCAGTTCATTCATATTTTGGCAACAAAAGAAGGGGAGGGTTTCGAAAAATATATTAAATACATTGTATTTTGTTGAAATATTGGCAAAAGAGAAATATTGCTATGAGCTGAAACTAAAAATAGAAAAAATATTATATTGTAAATGTAACAATTTTAATATAAATTAATAGTAGGATATATTGCAAACTATGAGTGCAAAAAATTAACTGCGTCATCAGGAAAAATCAATTTTAGGAATAGCTATAAATATAAAATTAAAAGTATAACAAAAAAAAAAAAATTTCCCCCCAAATGAGGGTGTTTAACAGCACTATATATTTATAGAATTTTTACCATTAATATATTAAACTACGGTTTTTTAACCAGTTGAGTACTCTTAAATTTTTAAAAATATTTTGTCTGGATATTTACTTCATATTATATTTTTAATATAATATAAAAGTTATATTTACTTTGTCTGGAAACTAATTTTTTAATTTTCTAATTTAAGAAAATATATTTATTTATTAATAATAAAAAAATTAATAATTTATTTTAATTTATTTTTAAATTTAAATAAATATAATAAAAATAAAATTAATAATAATAATAAAATTAATAATAATAATATTAATATTAATAATAATAATAAAAATAATAATAATATTAAGAAAAATAATATAAATAATAACGATAATAATAATAATAATAATAATAATAGTAATAATAATAATAATAGTAATAATAATAATAGTAATAATAATAATAGTAATAATAATAATAGTAATAATAATAGTAGTAATAATAATAAATCAGATAAAATTTAAATTTATTAATTTATCTGAAAACTACTTCGATTCTAAGCTATACGCAATAATTAATATTCTTTAAAAAATATTATTTATATCATATTAAATATTTAATAAATCTGGAAACTACTTGTAATTCTACAATACATACAGTAGATAATTTTCATTTGAAAATTTTTTTTTTTGCATTGATTTTAGGAAAGTTTTCAACTAATTCAACGAATTTCCTTTACTGCATCTACAAACTTAATGCGCTAAACACAAAGCTTCAATTAAAATTGGTCATTACTATCGCCACAAGTTTGCGGATCATTATCTTATAACATTAGTGAATTTGTCTTTCCAAATTTGCACATATGAGACAAATTTTTTTTACCGAGCACTTCCAAATGTTTAAATAGTATTCGTTATGTTATATATCGCCTTCCGAGATAAAATTCAAGTAAAAACCAATATAATTGACAAGGATCACAATCAGATTAGAATTCCGAATACTTTTTGAGCAGTGTCAATCACTCACATACCATATATGTGTAATCTTGATAAACCAAAAACATCATTTAGAGTTTATCTATTTTTTTATCTATTATTTTTTATCTATTATTTCTTATATTATCTTATAATATACTGCTATAATAATAGTATAATTCAATTATTAAATTAATATTTAACATATGACGAATAAAACAAAATGTTCACCTCCATCGTTTAGTTTTTCGTTTTTAGAAACAATCCTACATTAGAAACTATCCTTCAATAAATAAGTGTTAATTAAATTATGTCAGAGATAACTGTGGCTACTGTTACAAAGTAAAATAAAGAATGCTGTCAAGCAGCTTATTAAAACTCATATATAGAATTATTTTTTCAGTGCAATCTGCTTTTAACATATATATACATAATTCACAGTATTTAGTCGAATAAATAGCGTTTATTTAATAACTCTTTTTGCATTGCTAAAGTATCTTTCCATTCTATACGACGTTGTTTAATGTAT
>NW_024033445.1:0-7771 GCF_002237135.1 Teleopsis dalmanni
AATGAGCTTCTGTATATTTCTGGCAAGTATAGGGACGACGAATTGTTCAAAAGTAGTACACGGCTTCCAATTACATTAATCACATTAGATTTGAGTTTTCGTTAAATATCTATTAAATTGGTTATGCTATACGTACAGAATATTTTAAATTACGGACTACTGATGACTCTGAACGTATACTTGCTTAAGTATATGTATGCTAATGTCCGTGTACATCCAGTTAAAAACAGTACTACACTTTTTCTCGTGATCTACAGTTACGACACCAGACACTAGAAAGAGCCCTTAATCGATAAGTATTTATTCTCAAGAAACAATCTTCCGTCAGTACAGTGATGTAGAGAATTTTAAATTACAGACTACTGATGACTCTGAGCGTATATTTGCTTAAGTATATGTATGCCAATGTCTGTGTACAATCAGTTAAAAATTGAGCAACTATTTACTTTTGCTCGCTACTCACTGTCCAATACAATCACTGTACTGACGGAAGATTGCTCTTCAGAAGAATTATCGATCGATTAAGGACACTTTTTAGTGACTTTTGTAGTAGCTGTGGATCAGATGAGAAACAGAAAAGTAGATAAGTGTACTCTGTCGCTATCTAGCACTTATCAGAAGGTGCTCATATGTTGTAAGGTTTTTCTATTTTGAATGCTTATAGTATGGAGATTCATTTTGTTACTTAAACCAAGGAATCTCCTCCCATATTGACTTTGCTTCAATATTGGGCATCTTGAACGTATAGTTCATGAGTATGTGTATGCGTATGGAAAAGGGAATTTATTTTTAATATTAACAGAACTACAGGGTATCAAACTGAAGTCAATTTTGCTATTTGGATTAAGAAATCTCATCCTGCAGGTATACAAATTTAATACGCGAAATTTTATTTAGTAAATATATTATATGTATATATATTCATACTTATACATATAAGCTATTAAGAATGATTTTTTTTTTGTTGTGAGAAGGTGAAATGCTTTATGCATCGTCAGCCGAAACGTCTTCAGAATTGTGAGCCCGATTCCCTAACATTAATATTTAATATACGAACTGATATACCCCCACTTCGGCGAGACTTATTCTCCCTCGGGACCGCTTTCACATTATTTCGAGGAGGTTCTCTTTTATGTTAGCGTTTTAAGTCATGCTC
The DNA here is from genome assembly GCF_002237135.1 of Teleopsis dalmanni. Taxonomy (NCBI): domain Eukaryota; kingdom Metazoa; phylum Arthropoda; class Insecta; order Diptera; family Diopsidae; genus Teleopsis; species Teleopsis dalmanni. The sequence continues at coordinate 1,157 of NW_024033445.1, forward strand.
TTCTGATTTTCGATCCAGACCTCCACTTTTTCACCGCATTTTCTTAGTGCCTGTACTATTTATTAGCCTAGTTTCTGATTTTCCTTTCTACGACTAATTTCTTCGATTTGAGGACTTGACTCCTTTATGATTCTATCGTTAATTTTTTTGATTTGAGGACTTGAATTACATATAATTCTATTGTTAAACTTTATTGATTCGATTATTGTGTTCTTTTTCAAATAAAAACAATATTTATTTAAAATTATATTTAAAATTGTATATATTTTTAATAAGTTGATGTTTTTCATTAATGAAGTAACTTTTATAATATAAATTACATTCAATATAGATCATTTAAAAAATTATTTTAATTATTTTTGTTTTCAAAGTAATTTGAACATAAAATTTGCACTTAAGTTTGCATATAAATATATAATATATGTATAATATATATATATATATTTTAATAAAAATTTAGTTTCCAAAAATTTTCTAAAAATTCAAAAATCAAAAAAAGAATTTAAATTTCGGCTGCCAAATATTGAAAATTAAAATAAAAAATATTAAATATTTCATTTAAACAATTTAAGGATCTGTTTTACTATAAAATCTAGTTTCTCTTGCCTTTCTCTGACTTTGATTTGTATATATATACCGATACATACATATATGCTATATACTAATTTGATAAAAGTAATATTAATTTAGTAGTGCGAACTATTGCAAGGAAATTAATTTTTTTTAATTAATGATAATTTCTCTTATTATTTTTAATAAAATTTTTGTTTATTTGAAATATATTTTAGGTAATATTTTTTTTTTTATGCAAAGAAAAGTGCTAATTGTTCATAATAAATTGCTTAGGATTGCTTAGTTTCTTGATATTTCTGCTCAATTTTCGGTTTACAGATTTTTTTTTCAATTACTATTTTTTTTTAAATAGAATTTTATTTTTATAAAATAAGAATTTTATTAATTTGGACGTTTTGAAAATTTTTTTTTTTTGCTTAGTACATTTAAATAGATTTTTCGCTATTCTGTTGAGTAATTGATTTTGTGTCGGCTATTGTAGGTTAATAATATTTATGTATTTAATTAGATTTTGTTTTTCAATATTTTTTACTCATAATTATGGTTTAATAATTAATTTGTAACTGTTTGAAGTTTTTGTGTTATTAAAAAAATTTTTTTTTTTTGCTTATTAAACTCAGAAATTAATTTAACTTTTGCTCAAAAAACAAAAAAAAAATAATGATCTTTAAATAATATTTTTTACAGTTTAAAAAATAATTATTTATTAATTGGTTTTAATTTAAAATACTCTTTGTTTTTTATTTTAATACATCCATTTATTTTTTATTCTTTATTGTTAATTTGTGTGCTTCTTTTTAAAATAATTAATAAAAACTAATTTATTAAAAATTGACGCCGAAAAGTTTACAAAAAAAATTTTAAAATAATTTTAGCTAATATATAAAATACTTTTTTTAAATATATTGTTTCCAAAAAGTCTTTCGAAATATAAAATTATTGATTTTTTGCATACATTTTAAAATATAAAATCGATTGCTGTGCTCTGCAGTACATAATACATTTTTTTTTAAATAAAATGGATATAAAAAATTAATATATTAAACTTATTATAATTATTTCATATTTATATATATGAATTTATTCATAATCTCTTAGTTATAAAAAAACATTTTCTTCTATTCCTACTCCTACTATAATAAATTATTTAATATATATTTCATGGTATATATTTTTTTTTGTAACCCACTATAGTCCGATTTTGTAGATAATCCTCATCAGACCTTGATAACTCTGGTAAACAAGAGAACTATAAAGGTTGCAGGAATCTCACAAAAAGCAAGAGAAGCCGATTAAATTTACAGAAAAATTTGTGATAATTGGAATAATCTAGGACAATACAAATAAAGTAATTGGAATGAAAAGTATTCTTAATTTAGGGTCCGAAACCGATAATAGCACACGTCAATTAGGGTCCAATTTGTGTGTGTTTTAAAAATGATATTGTACTCAAAAGCAACTTGAGGTTTCATGTGTTTGTTTGTTCCCATATTATGCCATATAGATTATTTAAACTTTTAAAATACGTACTTATTGCGGCCAGCATTCACTCATTCGAAATCTATTCGTTTGCTTACTATTCACATTTTCAAAGGCTTTTCATGCATAATGCAAATAAAAAATACTTGTGATTATTAATTATTATTGTTAAATTAGATATATTGTATCAGTATTATTATTTATGTTGTGAAATGCGCAATCCTTTAATCAGTTTGGAAAGTTTGTCATTTTGCCCGCTTGGAAAACCAAAAAATGGTTAGCCAACCCTGCTAAACCAACACAACTTATGGACACATTTATGAGTGTCTTAATGTTATTCTTTGAAGCTTTTTGTGTCGAGTAATACTGCAATTGGCAGCATACAGAACTAAGTGATGGAATTAATACAAAAAGGAGTAGCGATCAGTACTATATGATACCACATTATCAAAAGTAGCTTACTATATGACTGGCTACTCAAATGGAAGTTTAGGTTCGAATTTAACTATTAGACGTCCCTATCAAAATAAACATATAATGCCTTACAACTTTGAGTCAAAGACTGTATCCAATCTTTTACTGTTGTAGAATACAGTTAAAAAAAACTGCTGTAACTCATACCTAGTGAAACAAAAGCAGAAAAACCGTTAAATATCAGATTGTAGATAGAAGAAATATGAATGCAAATATGAATGCTGGTAAAGTGAAATAGAAGCGGTGTCTTCAGATCAATATCAGCCGTTACTGGTTCATTGAAGAATAGGTGAACAAATTTGAAATTCCAATAATTTTTTGTCAACCAGCCAGAAAAGATTGACATTATTTTGCTTTGAAAGTATAAGCTTTGATCATTGGAAGTAGAGAATAATCACGTTACGTTAAATGGTCTTTAATAACTCGGGATCTAAATCGAACCGGTTGGATTCAACCGAGCTGTTTATCTATATAATCAAATAATAAGTTTGAAATGCGAATTTGGCTACAAAATAATACTAAAGACGTCTCTCATTAGACTTATGGATATAGTAAGTACTTTAATCATGCAAACAACCAAAAGTGTAACTACTACTTATTAGGTAACCATGTATTGCTAATAATATTGCTATTTTTTAAAAGGCTTCACTTACTCTTCCTCTGGTAATATAATACCATATTTACGAAAGAAATTTTTATGACTCCTATAAATATACAAGGAAATTTATATTAAATGGAATATATAGAATGCTTTGCTTCTATACTTTTAAATGCGAAATAAATAATAAATTATTTTTGAAGTAGAAGGAAGATTAGAATAGGAGAGTTATTTTTTTAAATAAATTAGAGATATATTTATATATGTAAGTTCGAAAAAGAATAGTGTAATTAGATTTTTCAGAAAAGGCACTTTCTATAATATTAATTGTTTGACAAAATAATTAAGAAAATAAAAAAAATAAATAATAATTACGTTGAACAGACTGTTAGTAAGAGCTTTATAATATATGTTTTAAAATTATAGGGAAGTATAACTTTTTGATATTGATAAGATGAAAGGAGGAAGTAAATTAGGCTCACAACTGTTTATTTTGAAGAGCCTTTAGATTTCAGTTTATATTTCTATGAATTAAATCTATATGTTCTATTAGATTGTTTTTGAATTTATGTAATTTTTAAAATATTTTTTAATATTATTATTATGTATTTAATGTAAAAAACGAACAACATTCAAAAAATTAGTAATATTTTAGTAGAGCATGAATATACTTAGAGGGACTCAAGCAGGTGCTGGATCCCCATTTTAGTGTGTTTACTTAAAAAATAACTTTTAGAAAAGAATTGTAACTATAACTATTATTTTTTAAAACGACTACTGTTTAAGCTGTGGTTCAGAAAAGGAAGATCATTACCTCTTTAATACTGTGTCACTGACTAAGAGTGAGACCCTATGCTCCACTGGGAGTTAATAGAACAAAGAAAAAGAAAAAGAGTCAAAAAATGACGTTGATTTACTTTAGTGTATGTTTTCACAAGTGTTTCTCCAATATCTCCAATAATAGGATCGTAAAACATTGTTAGTTTATTAATAGACAAAGTGATGTCCTGGTTAAAAATAGGTCCCTTGAAGTAGTTCGCATGCTGTTTACTAAAATTGTGGTAATAAACTGCCTTATTGAGATATGTCTTTATGTGAGACGGACTGTCAGTGGTATTATCATAATGACAGTTTCTGTTAAATTTATAAATTGTAATATTTGACAATACTCGAAACAGTTGTGGGGTCAATCAAAAATTAAATGAATTAAAATAATATAAAATATAAGTTTTGTTGTTGTAGTTCACTACTTTTCGAAAACCTTTTAAAAAATATTTTTTAATAAAATAAATCCTCTTAATTATTGTATTATAGATTAAAATTAAATTGATTCTTGATTCTTCTTCTTGAGTTAGTGCTATTACGCACTTTTACTCTATAATGGCTGGAGGGGCTTATCTCTACCCCACACTAGGCTTTAACTAGGCTAAGAAATCATATCATTTATATATCTTTTAGTTGATGACGGACCTTAAATCACCATATCTTCCTGAGAGTCCAGAAGTGGACTTAAGGATTGTTAGGGCGGGGTTAAGTAGCGTATCAACTTTAGTGAATAATTCTAGAGCTCTGTCTCTGATATAATTTTTCACTGAGTCAATTCTAATATAAAAAATTAAATTGAGGAACTACATATAGATTTATTTAAAGTGGTTATCATTTTCGATCAGAAGTTTTGATATAAAAATATATTTAAAAAATAAAATATTATAAAAAAGAAAAAAAAAAAAGAAATCTATTTTTATTTATACAGTTAAAAAATAACAGCAATCAATTTAATATTTTAAAAATAATGCAAATATCATTTTTTAAAAATTTTGCTTCTAAATATAAAATATTTTTTTAATTTTAGATTTTCCTAAATTGTCAATTTTTTTGTATAAATATTTTGTTCTTTTCATTAATCTTTTTTTCGTCTTTAGTTTTTAATAATAATTTACAATAATTTTTTTTCGTTTTCTCCATAAAATTTTTGAATTTTATTCCAAAAGGCAATTTTTGTGGTTTTAGGTTTTTTTCTCAACCTAAATATTAAATTTTTTGTTTCTAAATATTAATTTTGTGCCAAAAGTTTTAGTCCAAAAATTTCATAATTTTTTCTAAATAATTTTTAATTTTTAATTTCTTTTTGTTTTTTGTACACATTTTGTATATAAAATAATATATAAAAATTAAAAAATATCGGGCACACATTTTTAATAAGATTTTTTATTTATTTTTATTTTATTTATTTTTTATGCATTTAATTGGAATGTTTTCCAAAGTAATTTCTTATTAAATTTAAACTTAATAATTAGGAGATCTTTTAATAAATAATACAACTTAAAGTTTTCGAATACATATATAAAAAAATCACTAAATATTTAAGATTTAAATATTCGTATATATTTAAATAATAATACACATATATTTTTGTTTTTCTCTTGTATGAATTATACTATAGTGTTTTGATTCATATAATTATATATATATTTTAACTGTAGAGGTGTTCTTAAATTCAAACTTAAATAATAAATAAAATTAGTTATATTTTGATTTTTTTTTTCTTAGAAAAGTAAAACAGTTTCTTTTTATTTTGTTTGTAATTAAGTAACATTTAAATTTTTTAATAATATTATTTACTACTATTTATTTTAATCATTATACTATTGCACACTCAAAGTAATGGTTTCATTTAAATATATATAATAAATATTTATTATTAATTAAGAATTAGTTGTATTGTTTTTATTGAGTCAAATAAAAAAAAATTTATTAAATGAGAAAATAAATTAAAACTAAAAAATATATTAAATTCATGAATTTAAATAACTATTGTTTTATATAAAAAAATTAATATATATATTATTGGGAACACAACAATTTTTTTTTATTTAAAATTAAAAATATTTTAGCGAGTAATTTTAAGAACTCTGAGAATTAACTACAGAACCCATACTTCCAGTATACTTGACACTATACTTTGGAGGATAGAGATATTATCAGAAAGACCATGGTGCTTCTACTATCCGGGTCTCTCTGATATCTAATTTCTCTGCAAAATTATCAAATCTTTTATTTCTCATTGCGTTTAATTCAGATAGAGGATCATTGAAGCAATGAAATGAAGTTGAGGTCAACATAGTTTATGGAAAATTGGATAAGGTTAACATATTTTATAAACAACTTGCAAAGAGCTAACTAAATTAGAAGAGTCTATGATATTATTAATAAACTTGTACGCTGTTTTGTTTTCTTATTGACGTTACAATCTGAGTGACATACCTTATAGAAAATAAGATGAGGGAAACAAATTTTGTGGAAATTATGTCTCTCTAGGAACATCCTAATATTCTGAGAATATAATAAAGTTAAAGTTGGAAAGATATTATATGAGAAGTTTGATAAAGCTTCCCGAAATTGGAGGTGAGCTTGATATTATTAATGTTTTGGGTTTATTAACTTTTATGTGTCCAACCCATCAATAGATATTCAGTTCGGAGAATGCGGTT
>NW_024033446.1:0-7770 GCF_002237135.1 Teleopsis dalmanni
ATACAAATTTTTATTTATTAGCCAAAGCAAGTTTATATCAACTTAATTTAAAATTTGATATCTTAATTATACTTTGAACTTATGAAATTCTAATTAAGTTTAAATTCCAAAAGTTTATGCTTTAGCAAATTTGTAGTTCTGCACAGAGGTTAAGAGGTTAAACATATTGCATACCTTAAGGAGCAGAAACTGTAATTTATTATGTTTATCTTATCGGTTTTGCTCAGCTTTGAACTTAATTTTGAAAGTTTTTAGTTTGGAACTAGGGAATTATTGGATTATAGAAACTAAAATTTTATAGAAACACTAAGACAATACTTTATATTCAAAAAATTTAAAACAAGCCAAACATACAGCGAGTTAATATATGGAAGGAAAATGTAGTTATGAAAAAATGTAGTTATTAAATTAGTGGAAAGAATTATTTTCTTTGAAAGTTATTCACTGGATTCTTAACTGAACATGTTTATATAAGCTACTACCTTTCCAGAATGAGATTAAAGAACGCTGACACCTAAATAGCAGGTAAGATGAAACTTCCGTTCATATCTGTGATTACCTTCTATGATTAACAGGAAAGCTCTATAGGACTCATTAAACCACATTATGTCTAAAATTTACAACCTTAGACCTCATTCCTCATTCAGTTTACAATCCCATTTTTTTTTTTGGTTTCATTGTTATTAATTTTTCCCACTTTACTATTTAATAATATTAGATTGTTTTTAATTTATTTAAAACTTAATTTTTTTTTAAAAATAAATTTAATTTTTATTTTAATTTATTTATATTTTAATTTATTTTTATCCCAATTTATTTTTATTTTAATTATAATTTATTTTTATTTTATTTTTTTTTATTTTTATTTTATTTTTTTTTATTTTAATTTATTTTTATTTTTTATTAAAATTTGGCAACTCTGTACTTCTACATTTATAAAATAATATATAAAAATAAGTAGCTTATTGTTATTATATTATTTATTGATACAAATAAATAAACGCATAAATTAAAATACAAATATACATTTTAATTATAATGATTATTTTAATTATAATTATTATAATTATTATAATTATTATTTTAATTATAATTATTATAATTATTATTTTAATTACAATTATTATTTTAATTACAATTATAATCATGATTATAATTATAATAATAATTATTATTCATTTTGATTTCTACTTGAGCCTCTTAACATATAAACTTTTTTGTTTAATACAATTTTTCATTATTTATTTCTAATTTTTAATGATATAATCACTCGCTTCCAAGAAGTAGCGGAAGAAATATTAACTTCTTGACTGCAAGACCACGGTTTTTTAAAATCCTCCTTTGAACTATCAGATATCTGAACTGATATCTAATATCTTACAAAACGCTGTCTCTCTCGATCTGCATATTCATTCAATGGAATGTCAAATTATGTACAAGTAATGTATAAGTGTAAACTACCTAGTTAAATAAATTTTCTTTCACAATACTTGAACTTTCTATATTTCGTACCGTTAGCATATATTATCCAATCGTAGTTAGATCAGTATAATCTCCAATGTTTTGTATCCAAAACTCTATTAAGGTAATACAGACAATATTCACCATGTAAAGAAACAGAATCACTAATAAGAGGCCCTACTAACAAGCGCGCTAGTAACCCAGCGCGTTAAACTGTAATATGTCACAGATTCACTTTTATATTTTAACTACATATTTTTATACTATATGTTTTGTATGTATTTTTTATATTAAATAAATTAATTTCTATGTTATTAATTATCAGAAATTACAATTATTAAGAAAAAGGAATAGTACATTGCGACCTAAAAGATCTATTGTGCCTTAGTCGGATTAGAGTGTTTCGCCAAGTCCGATTTCTTTAATGATAGACAGTATAGCACATATCTTTCCTAGTCTTGAATTTCTATTGTCCTTGAAATACCCTCCTAGGTGTTTCTTTTGTTACTTGTGCATCATTGCCGGGCATTCTCTTAGCACATGGTATGCGGTGTTCTTCCTTTCTTTACTGTACTGCAGTCTGAGTTGAATTGGTTGCCTAACTTTGTTTTAAGTGATTATTCAATCTACAGTAACCAGTTAGTAATACCGTAATAATTTTTAGTATCACAAATGAAGAGAGCTGCAAAAAAATTTATGTTTATATGCAAATACAAATTATTATTTTTGCTCAGTGAAAATACTGGGTAAAGTAGATAATACTGTTCGATTATATGTTAAAAAATTTGTTTTAATTTTAATTTTAAAAATAAAAATGTTATATTTATTGCATCTAATGAAAGTATATGTTGTACTGTAATAAACACATACACACACAAAACCATTTAATAATCGAATTTTATATGTTAACAAATAACAAATTTTTATTGATTCTAGGAAACCGAAACTAAATAAAAATGTCAAAAATTTTAAGTGAAATTGCAATGCCATAAAATTTTATACCAATAATAATTTTAATGTTTCAAAAATCATAAATTAGATTTAACAGAAATACTCGCATATAAAAATCAAAATAGAAAGATATGTTGGTTTTGCAGAGTTTTGACTTAATAAAATATTTTTATGACCCCAGTAAAAAATACAGGAAGTCCATTGCACACATAAACTAATAAAAATCAAATACTGGTTTGATATAACAACAACAATTCCTAATAAAAAGGACATTTTTCTGCTGTCATTAACTCGAAACTTATACAAATATTGAATTGGGAAAACTTTTAAATAACTTTCTGATTGTTGTAGTAGAGAGATAGATTTGCTGTTACAATTCCCTCACACTCCTCACTAAGTTCACACGATACAAAACAACATATTTTTGAGAAGCATCATTTTAACAAATAAAAAAGTTTATTATTATATTAATAGAATTAGAAAATAAAAATAAAAATATTTTTATCACTCTTGGAAATATGATACACGAACAAAATATCCAACAAATATTTATTCACATTATTGTTTCAAAAACTTTTTGTTTTTTATTTAGTGCACTGACTTGCTGTATACTTCTTAGCTTGTTATGGCCAAAGTTTACTAATTTATCAAGTGAGAAAACAGTGTTTATATTTGTATTGAGTTTATTATTTGACTTCATGTATTTTGTATCATATCCTGTTTGGCCTTAGCAAAACACTTGCGCAATAATTTGTCTTTAAAATTTGTGCAGGAAGTGTATTTCCTTTGGAATGCTTCAAGAATTTGGTCAAAAATAAAATAAAAAAAATATATTTTATAATAAAAAACACATAAAATTTAATTTGAAAAGTTATAAATTTTTATTTTTGGAATTTCTTTTGAAGTATTTTAATTACGAAGCATATTGCAACACAAATGCCTGACAACATAATTTCATTCCCCAGTGGTAAAATTTATTTTGACAAATTCTTTGCAAATGTCTTTAGCATTGGTTATTGTGGTAAATGCCTGCCCATCTCATCAACTTTTGTTTTAAAATAACATTAATTTATTTTGAAATGTTATGAAATTATGCACACATGAGCATTTAAAATAATTAAATTCTTCAGAAATTTCATTAGAATACTCCTTTATACAACATTTAATATTATTTAATTATTATTCCTGTGGCAAGATAAATTTAAATGATTTACTATAAAAGTTCACAAACTGGTCCCATTAAATTATATATCACTAAATAATTTTGTATTTTTTTTTTTTGTTACAGAAGTGATTATTGTTTTATCAAATCTTTGTGCCACAGATTTTACGATGTTCACCTCCATATGTGTCCCTTTGGATTAATTTTCAGAATCGTTTATTTGGTGTTAATGACAAGTAAAACAAATAAATTTTGTACGCACATAAAATATATAATATATGATGTGTGTTATATATATTTTTTGTGTCGTTTATTGTTTTAAACAAAAAAAAATCATTTGAAAAGACAATTTTTATTGTTAATAAAACTATCATCTTAATATTTATAAAAATAAATTTTCATTTTCAAAATATAATTTAAAACTATTTCAAATGTTAAAAATGAAACCACATTTAAAGAAGGAAGATTAAAAATGTGATGAAATATATAAAAATAAATATTAATAAAAGTTTTTTTATATATTATCTATTAAATGCTTTTTAACATTTGTTTATATATAGATATTGATATTATTGTCTAAACAGATTTGGCTTTTATCAGTCAAACAGTAAGCAAAAACGCATTTTATACTATGTTCAGACAGCCAAATTTTCTTAATTTCGTTAAAATGAAATTAAGCTAATTTCGAAAGTGTTCATGCTGCCCCAAATTAAGGAAATCATATGATTTTTGTTTACACATTGAATGTTAAAAATTACATGTTCTAAACACGATTTGTATCTAAAATTTGATTATTATAACTATAAAGGTTGACTTTGAGTAGTTTTATTAGCTTTAATGGATTTTAGGTATGTGAATTATTATTTTTCACTCTATTTTAAATTAATAACAGTTACAGTTTTTTCTACATATTCAAATTTAAAAATTTGCACTACTTTCAAAATATTTTCCCGGTTTTATTGAAGTCAAGTTTTATTGACATATGTTTTAAAAAATATCACTTTTTCGTTATCTCAACTTTATCTTTTACTAAAAATTTATCTTACGGATAGTTGCATTTAAAATATCCCTTAATTTTAGTTTTGGTTTTAACGAAAATACCGTCATTTTCCTTAATATCGTTCTAAACTTAAAACTGAATTTTGTATGAAAAAAAAAACAATTTAATTTCGCCGATACGATGCTGAAATTAAGATTTTTGCGAAATTAAGGTGTGTCTGAACATAGTATTAGTTACGTATCTCATTTCATTATTGATAAAGTAATTAAAAGAACAAAAAAATTAAAATATGTTACATCGTTATTCTTAAGCTATGTATTAAAATTTTTAAAAAATAAAAGAAATTCTATTTATGTTAATGCAAATTTATTCTAAACTAAATAAAATTATTTTTAAAAATAATATTTGCCTCCCTAACGAATTCAATACAGCTATGGCGAACTTTCCATAAATATTTTATAAGCTACTTTAAGTACGACCTTCATTACTCCCTTCAGCAAATGTTCAACAAAAATTTATTTTACAGAGGCCAAACGAGTGCAATACCACACTTGACCTAATACTTCATAGATTATTCTTGTAGGCTATTTAATCTTTCAATGTGCATCCAATTTCTGAAATCGATTCGAAGCCTAATCTTTCAAAAGGTAACTTTAGCTTCAAGCATAGAAAAATGTCACCACGTAACCATGTCAAATTAACTGATACAAACGAACTCTGTAAAGGATTACGATCTAATCTACAGTGCTACCAATTTATAAAAAAATTCTAACTATATTTTTAACGTATGTTTTTAAAATTATAACATTCAGAGTCTTTTTATATAGAATTTAGAATTCAGTTATTTTCGTTACAGTTCGTTACAGTGGCAAATCAGCAAATACTCTTCCACTTTCTACGCAAGAAAGCTAAAAACAGATCTTTTATTTATAAAGATGAATAGTCCCACAAGCTGTCGAAAAAGTAGTATTTCCCTAAAAACCTCTTTCTTCTGAAAGACAATTGTGTGCTGTAACAGAGACAATGTTTGTTTGCTTCTTTGTTTTTCCAGAAGTTATACAATAAGTATGAAAGGATAAAATTTTCTCTTTGTGCGTTCCCTTACATCACTGACTGGACAGGACTATAATAAGTTTTCCAATATTCACAAGAATTTGTATTGGATTCTCAAAATCAGGTATTGTTAGATGATGACTTGGCCAAAGTGTCAACTAATTATTATTAGAAAATAGAGGTAAAAACATCTATTCACGGCTAAAAAATATAGAAGTCAATTCCCTAGGGATACATCAACCACCTAGGCGGGCAAAACTTTATGTCCGGGAAGGTTTAGACAGTGATGTCCGAAAGTGATAATAGAAATTTGTTTCATAGAAACTTAATTCATTATCATTTAATTATAGTTAACAGCATCAAATATAAGAAAGAATAATTTCATAAAATATGTTTGTGAGAAAACATCTGTGTAAACAGTTTCAATCTTAAATCTTGACTGAAATCTGAAATCGAAACTGGGACTTCAGAGTTTAGCTGTTATTACAAGCGACAAAATGTTAAGTTACAGTTTACTAGAAAAGTGTTATAGGTAATTCTAAAGTAGATTAGTAATAATATATATATATTATAAATTTTTACTATTAAGTAAGCTTAATGTGAAAAATCTTTAAAATAAAAATTTTAAATATAATATTTAAACTTTATAGTTATGAAAATTAGATTCCAAAATAAATAGTTCATATGCATTTTTATTTAAATTTTATTTTACTACATTTAAGTACATAAAAAACTATTCTATATCATATAATTTTTAACGCCATCATTTCCGAGTTATAACTTATTTCGAAATTTGTCATTTTATTAGCAAAAGTTATGTCCTTTTCTTTTATATCATTATCATTTCTAATAAATAAGTTTTGTTGCTTTCGGTACTTAATTCTTAAAGATCAAAGTCGTTTAAACTTTTATAATATATTTATTAAAGAACTATACATTGTTTGAGTTGGATTATAAGAAATCAAAACGTAAATATCCGTATGTCGAAATACATTTTAGTTTCAAATGGTCTTTTATGTTGTAATGGGTAACAATAATAATCACAATAACAATAACAAAATACTCAAAATTATAATTAACACAGCACAAATGTTAAATACATATGTATATTTTGCAAATGGGGGTATAAAATGTACAATTTTATTTAACTATATGATACATCTGTAACCATTTATACAGGAATTAAGTCCCACTGAAGCGAACATTTTATTATAATCCACCTGAAAAACGATTATGTGGGGACTATATGTCAGAGTAAGTAGTGCTAAATTCATACGCAATATCGTAGTCAATTGGCGGTTAAAATAATACCAACAAAAACACAGTAACATTCGAACCCTTACCATTTCCACTGCAGCAACAAACGCCCAGCACATCACCGAAACGTTTAATATTGAAAATTGTGTGTTCATTATTGCTGCCGTAGTCGCAGCAAGCAGGCATTCATTTTGGGGTCGTGTACTCGTTGAGTTAATCAGACAATCGTGCCCACACTAGACCCCAAAGCCATAGCAACGGCAACAACGGCAGCAATGTGAGCCGCACCAGTCAAGCTATAAATTGCACTCAATTCCAATATATTTTATTGGATATATTCTCAATGACAAAATATTGGATTTTAACGCTGAATTAACTTAAGTTTTATTACGACCACCGCTTTGGTCATTAGTGTGATGCGTAACATTTACAGACCCCGAGCAAATGCGAAACTTGAGCACGCTATGGTGGGGAAACTATGAAAATAAAAAATCGCACACAAAATACTTTCGAGAGTATATGTATGCAGACGAAGACTATATTTCATTCATTAATGTTGCAGCAAAAAAAATTATTTGATTATTTGTTGAGACAAAAACTTTTTTTTTATTTAAGTGGAAACGGAAAATTTGTAGATAAAAGGCTGTATAGTTTTAAACAAACAAATAACCACAGGCATGGGTAAAATTCAGACAAAGCATTTTAAAAGCAAATATTTTTAATAGCACCCTTTGGGTATAAATAAATAAAATAATATTTTAAAAGCTATTAAAACATTTGGGAATTGTTATGAGTAGGGTAGCTTTAAGTAAAATAAAATAATATATTATAGCATATATCATTTCTCATATCCAAATTAATCTTCATGTATGCCAAAAAGAAAATG
>NW_024033447.1:0-7768 GCF_002237135.1 Teleopsis dalmanni
CTTGTGAACTACGAACAAAATAAATAAAACTGTCAAAAATACAGGATGAATTGAACTACCACGGAGATATTTTAATTAATTCTTATTAATTCTTCCACATGACGTTGAGATTACGTTTTATTATTTCGTAGATTTCATCGTATGTTGTCTTTAAAAAGTTCGTATATTTGGTGTTGAAGTAGTTTTTCTATGCGTACACATTTCTTTGGTATATTTGAATTATATGAAAGACTTCTGTAGTTCGCATTGTTCTAAGTGGTGGCATTACACCAATTTAGGACGTGGGCGGCATCAGTTTTACGAGGCTTTTTTCATATGCCAGAGTTTGATCGTGGAACTGAATATATGAATGTGGAAGGTATGTGGATTCAAGAGGATTCCACAAGCCATAGCTATTCAAAAATTTTTGTCTTGGCTTTTCCAGACGAGTCATGTGGATCAAGCAGTCACACGACTGGTTGATATTTATTTGGATAAATCTCAAATTTTCGATGATTTGAAAATGAATGACTGCTAAATTATGTTCGAGTAATTGCCATAACAATTGCATAGGATTGTATTTTTATACTATAGCGTGTCTAGACATCATTTCTGGGATGTCTGTCGTAAACATGCAGCGTTATCATCGCAAGCATGCTTCCTTTTGAACAGGTCTTGTTTTAAACATAAATTTTATATAATACTTTTGCACGACTCTAAAATCTAAGCAAATAAAAGAAATTGCTTATGGATTTTTTTTTTCGAATATATGATAGATAATAGATTATAACATTATGTTTGTAAACCGAATTACAAAAGTGTATATTACAAAAATTGGTCGAAAAAATATATTTAAGTGAAGCTACAATTTAAATATTTTTCATCGCCAGTAACTATATTAGTATTACACTAATATCGAAATAAGATTCCAGATTTTATGTTATTATACTGTTTATATTTTTCTTTTCGGCTTTTTCTG
Source organism: Teleopsis dalmanni (assembly GCF_002237135.1). Taxonomy (NCBI): domain Eukaryota; kingdom Metazoa; phylum Arthropoda; class Insecta; order Diptera; family Diopsidae; genus Teleopsis; species Teleopsis dalmanni. The sequence goes on from NW_024033447.1 coordinate 959, forward strand.
AAGGCCTCATCATACGAGTATATTGATTACCATCGACACGTGACTTTTCAATGTTAGATTGAAATATAGTCCATTGGAGGACTGAACTGTCCTCTATGTAAACTAAAATTTAATTTATTGCATAACTCTTCGTTTAAGATACTATTGTAAGATACTATTGTAAATACAATTTTTTGGAGGGAAAATAACTAAATAGCTCTACAACTAAAGCTCTGTAATAAAATATTTCAGAGCTTTAATGACACCAAAATCGATTGAGTTCGGAATTTTCCGATTAACTGACGGCTAGTAGTTTTTGTGTCTCTAAGAAACCATATCAAGATTGAAACCAAGTGCTGTGTTCAAGGATATCTTTCTTGAATCCGAAAATGTCTTTGCAATAAAATCACCGACAAATAGAAATATAGGACTGAAATCGTCAAATAGTGTGCGAAATCGTGCAGTACTAGATTCAAGAGGTGGGCAGAAGATTACTAAGAATACAATCTTCATTGGTCGAAAAATCCATTCATTTGAAAACAGTCAAATAGGTTTCAGAAATAAACAATAAACCGATATCGTTTATAATCGGACACTTCGTAGTTTCAAGTATATGTTGGCTTAAGTTATTTCCATTCCAATGACACGCAATAATTGCATTAATTTGATTTTACGATCTCAACAATTGGTAAAATTACTTTGGTTTTGGATCATGCTTGTAATCAGATTATTCGCATGAAATCTATAAAATGTTCGAATTTTTGGATAAAAATGTCAGCATTGCTGCATGGTCGGAACCTGGGCTAGAGGGCTTGGTAAGAACTGGAATTTGCTTAGTGCATTTGCATATGTCATATGTAGTGTACTGGGAAATGACATATTGTAGACATTGGTACGTTATGTATGACATTGTGTGTCCGGTATTCTGACAGTTAAATCATTGTACTGGGAAGTTAAGTTTTTGCGGTTAATAGTCGGAAATGTTTCTGTTTGGGAGAAGGTGAACTGAATACATACGATCGATTACGCAGTTGTCAATTTGATTACATTAGGATATAACTCAATTGCGGTATTCTGTCTCTATTCAAAATATTAAATATACTTTGCTTCGTAATTTTTTTTTAAGCGGTTTCAGTACTTCTTCAGTATATATCCCTGTTTCTATGCCCTTAAATATTACTATTACTTCCTTGTTACTTTTTAGTTAGTAGGTATAGAATTGTTTCGATACTTTCTCTAATTCAGCAATCACCCTTCAGTGCTGGTCCTCGTTTAAAAGTTATACGCCTGTTTCACTTATCGTGCTTTTTCTAATAGGCACAGTAAAGATTTTTCTTACCTATTAAATTTGCAAGCGTATTTACCAAATCCCTGGAGTTCACCTATGCCTGTCTTATGTAGATAGGCATAGTTATTAACGATCAACAGACATTTAGATAATTTAGAAATTCAATATTGGTAAAATATACGTAATTATATAATTGGCTTTAAAAATTAAATTTAAATTAATCGATTTGAGTAATTGTCGTCCTAAAAGGTTGGGATGCCTACCAAGATAAAGAAAAGAAACTGAGAGGAAATTTTGAATAATTGTGCCTCTTTGTGGAATATCTCTCACCACACTAGAAGTGTTAAATATTAAAATCGGTTTGACTTATAACCGAAACGTTTACTACGTTTGTGGTTGCATATTAGCATGTACTCATTAGAAGAAATAGTATAAATTATTATTCTTGGAAAATCCATTGTATATATCAATACAATTATAATTAGTAAATATGGGCATGATTTTTATATACACAATTTTTCGAGTAACTCTCAGTTTCTTTTCTTTGTCTTCTTTGGTGTGTAGTTTGTACTTAATAGAGGAATTTGTAGGTTCTGTTATCTATTGTTTGGGAAGTTGAACTAATGTTGTGTATTCTTTCAAATATTTTATTTAAATTCTTACGGTAATTAAAATTTCAATCCCAATTTATCTTTAAAATTCTTCAGTATAGTTCACAATTTTTTACTAAACCTATAATATAAAATTTTTTTAATAAATTGTATTTTCAAGCATATATGGATTTTTTTAGAAATAAATACAAAGTTCCGCACACGACCGTTCAGTTTTAAGGCTTTTATTAAAGAGAGCTTAAAACTAAAATAACAATAGTAATATAAAGTTTGAGTATATGATTTTAGTACTTAATTGCACTGTTGCATTTATGCTAAATTCCGCTTCGTCACCGGCGGTTGGCGAAGCAAACAGTTATTACAAATCCAGTCGATTATATGTTTTAGATCCCACAAAATTGAAATTCCTTGTCGACACAGGTGCAGATTTCTTAAATCTACCCGTTTATATATGCCAGAGTCAGTATTCGCAGTGAATGCAGATCATCCGTTTCGAAAATTATTAGAAGAGTTCAAAGATCTAGCAATACCAACATCGTATAAGAAGTCTGGAACAGTAAGAACCACGGTGCAACATCACATCGTTACCACGGGACAACCAGTCTATGCATGTCCCAGGCGGCTCAATCCACAAAGGTTGCAAGCAGCAAAAACTGAGTTCCAGTACATGCTTGATCAGGGCATATGTTTTGGCATATGCCAAAAGAAAGGGTTAAAGCAATTCTCAATTGTCCGAAACCAAGCAGTACGCAAGAACTTCGTCGTGTTTTGGCCATGGTGAATTTTTATCGTCGTTTCATTCCTAAAGCAGCGGTAGTTCAAGGAGAGCTACAGAAACTAATAAAGGGAAATCGGAAAAATGACGAAACGCCGATTAAGTGGACAAAAGAAGCCGAATCAGCATTCGTTGATGATTAGAAAACGCTTGCTGATGCCAGTTCACTAGCACACCCAACAGCAGAAGCCAATCTCATTCTACATGTCGATGCGAGTAATACTGCGGTGGGAGCTGCTTTGTATCACATCCGTGAAGAACGACTCAAACCACTTGGATTTTATTCAAAGCGGTTGACTGACACACAACGACGGTACAGCATCTATGACAGAGAACTTCTTGCCATTTATCAAGCAATTAAGCATTTCAAATACATGGTAGAAGGCAGGAACTGTACGGTGTTGACTGATCATAAACCCATCATTTTTGCATTTCAGCAAAATCTTGAAAAAGGATCGCCCAGACAACTTCGTCATTTGGATTACATAGGTCAGTTTACTACTGATATCAGACATTTTCCTGGAAAAGACAATAGCGTTGCTGATTTCCTATCACGTATTGACGGAATACAGGGAGAAAAGCAGATTGACTTTGATAGCCAACAAAATGACCTGGAGCTACAACAACTCTTATCACAAGGTAGGATTTTGCTTTAGCTAAATTTGGTGCATCTACTTAGTTCGTCGAATCTCATTGTGTGCGATTTCTCAAAAACATGTCCACAATGTCAGCGAGCTAAAATAGGTAGACACAACAAAACAGTACTCGGAACTTTCAAGATACCTGACCGGCGATTTGCAGCAGGACACGTTGATATCGTGGGGCCATTACCACCATCAGACGGATACAGTTACTGCCTGACATGCATAGATCGATTTACCCGGTGGCCTGTTGTTATTCCCATTAAGGACATTGGTGCAGACACAGTAAAAGTGATACCTTCCAGGATTCCATTGATGATTATATGGAATCTCAATCGAGAAATGATTTTATAAACAATAACGTAATGTCATACGATTTTGCTGATATACATTTTTTAGGCTAGAGAGCTCGACTCTACCTTATTTTGAATGTAAGACGCGCGACGGAAAAATTTTAAAATTCCTGATCGATACTGGTTCTAACAAAAATTATATACAGCCTGATCTCGTTGAAAACCCCATTTTAAATGATAATGTTTTGTCGCCAACTCAGTTGGAAACTGAACTTATTCGGTCTAAAGTTAACAGACATTAAGTTCTTTATTTTACCGGCACTTAAATCTTTTCATGCTATTTTAGGAAACGATAGCCTTAAATATTTATCTGCTGTCATCTATACCGCAAATGAGTTTATGTTAATAAAGAATAAAATTAAGATTAAAATTAAACAGCAAACAACTCAATCAGTTAACAATATAAACATTAGAGCTAATCATATGTCGGAAGAACAAAAACAAAATAGATAAACTATCAAAAGAATGTACTAACTTATTTACTGAACCTAATGAGAAGCTTACCTCCACAACTACAGTAAAAGGAGAAATTAGAACTACTTCAGAAACCCCTATTTACTCACGATATTACCCATATCCTATGTCAATAAAGGACGAGGTTGAAAAACAAGTTTCAGAATTACTTGAACATAGTGTTTAAGCTCAAGTAATAAAACAAACGAATTTTTGAATTCACAGTTTATTTTATGTATACTAATTGTATCACCTTATAACTCACCAGTATGGGTTGTTACTAAAAAACTAGATATTACAGGAACAAAAAAATATTGAATTTTTTTTTCCGGTAATATCTTTATCAACGAAGTTCTTTCACAATTAGGTAAAAATACATTTTTTTCTGTACCTGATTTTAAAAGTGGATTTCACCAAATACCACTCAAAGAATCCGATATTGAGAAGACAGCCTTCTCTATTAATAATGCGAAATACGACTCCCGTTCGGATTAAAAAACGCAACCTCTATCTTCCAGAGAGCTCTGGATGACATTCTTAGAAAACACATTGGAAAATCATGTTATGTTTACATAGATGATATAATAATATTCGGTGCTGATGAGAAAACCCACTTTGATAATATTGAAAAAATTTTTCAAACCTTAGAAAAGGCAAATATGAAAATTAAACTTAATAAATGCGAGTTTCTGAAAAGTGAAGTCAAATTTTTGTGGTTCATTATTTCCTCAAATGGGATAAAAACAAATCCAGCAAAAGTGGAAGCAATTATGAAGTTCCCAAACCCAAATGTAATCGAAGACCTGAGATAATTTTTAGGTCTTTCAGGTTTTTATCGCCGCTTTATTAAAGATTACGCTAAGCTTGCAAAACCCCTGACGACTCTTCTAAGGGGGGAAGAGGGACGAATGTCCAAAAAAGAATCAGGAAAAAAACAAATAACTTTTAATGAAAATGCAATCGAAGCATTTAACAAAATAAAAAGAACATTAATTTCAGAAGATGTCTTATTATCTTATCCTAACTTCGAAATGGAATTTGAACTTACAACAGACGCTTCACAGTATGCAATAGGTGCAGTACTTGCACAACAAGACAAACCGATTACTTTTATATCAAGAACATTAAATAAAGCTGAAGAGCACTATGCTACAACAACAAAACTATCCATGTCGTCTGGAAGACTATATAGAAGCATGATCGAAAGTAAATCGTCGGATAAAATTATCCCAATTTCGTCGAGCCTTCTATTATCGTACTAAACCGATTAAGCTGCGAAGCGAATTTATCATTTTTATCAATTTTAACCCGAACTAAACTTTTAAATAAAGCCACCTTTCGTGAAGGGCCTCCTGTTTTGTAAATATCACTCAGTACTTGTCACGCTTCTTTCGAAGTTTTAAAAGTTTTTAGATGTACCAACTCCGATATTTTCAAGCACAACAATATTGTAGCCAATGCCTTCCGGTCAGTAACACTTGATTCCACACTTTCCTTTTCTTTAATTTGTTCTATCGCACTCCAATAGTCTAGTGTGATTACCAAACTGTGCATTTGGATAGACCATGTTGCATAGTTTTCTGAAGTTAATTTTTCGGTCTGACTCGCGCTACACGACGTTTTATTTATTTATTTTTTTTAAATTTATTTTTTACGAAAATATGCTCTTCAATCGAAAAAAAAATTGACTGAAAAACACGTGAGTGTCCGGGCCCATAACCCTTGTTAGAAATAAATACAAAGTTCCGCACACGACTGTTCAGTTCTTAGACTTTTATTAAAGAGAGCTTAAAACTAAAATAACAATAGTAATATAAAGTTTGAGTATATGATTTTAGTACTTAATTTCACTGTTGCATTTATGCTGACAGATTTCACAGTCATGACTGAAGTATAAATCACCAAAATTGATGAGTGCTGATAATGAAAACCAAAGAATATCTTTTAAAGAACGGAAACCCCATTTTGTCACACCTATTGCATACATGTGACTTTACCACGTTAATGATAATAGCTGCGTTTCAGCAAACATGATCCGCTCAATTTTACATGCAAAACAAAAACAATGGGGTGAACCAGCAATTGATCTGGTTTACTTTCTGGTTCAATGTGGAATGTATGTAAAAGATAAAAGTGAAACGTATTTTAATGCAAATGAGGTTGGCAATGCGATGCAACGGTGTAGTAAAATTATAAACAAATCTACATTTATTTGCAAACTGCTTGCAAGTTTAAGCTATATTCATGCTTCCCTTTGAAATAAGCCTAATTGCTATGGTGAGGTGCATTTATTTTAACATGTGTGCTGTCAATCACGAACGGAAATTTTGCAATTGATATAAGCTAAACACTAGTTCTTTCAATTATTCTCCATACAGAAGCTTTTGATATACCAAAACAAATACCAAATTCGCGAAAAGTATTTATATTTGCCATATACCACAAAAATATGTAAATTTCCTTCATTGCTCTCGTTCAATTGTGACCACCACGGTTATTTTGTATTTGCTGATTGGATTTTATTAACAAAGCTATTAATATATGAAACATAATTAATATATAGCAATTGTATTTTTTATGCGCAAATACCAATCAAATAATCTTTAACGGAACAATTATTGATCGTTTTCATAAAATTTCCACCATATCCATGCTGATGCACTTCATCCCTTGAGCTTAATACACTTGGACTAGTGTTTAAAAAGAAAAT
>NW_024033448.1:0-7768 GCF_002237135.1 Teleopsis dalmanni
CCTTCGACACCGTATGGTTCGAAGGTCTGATGCACAAACTATGCCACTTCGGCTTCCTTACAACACTCTGTAGTGTTATCCACCAGTTCCTTTCTAATAGATCCTTCGACAGATAAGTTCGAGAATACTTCGTAAAACCGAAGACGAACAGCACTACTATAGAATACTATTTGTTTCATAAAAAAATGTTTGAAAACCTTTCTGTTTTTAAAGAATCCTTATTATTCCATTAGCAATATATATTATGGACACATAATTAAGAAAATATTGAAAAAAGTGTACATAACCTTCTTAAAATTTATTATATAAAGAAATATTAGGGGTATTCAGGATGTCTGTGCATCCTTGCAAACTCAAATAATCGAGAACACACGTTGTGCATATTAGTCTTGAAAATATTTAGAACAGATGATTTTTGTTTACATATTTATTTGCTTGTAAAATATAACCCAGATTCGATAATTTGGCATATAATAATTTCCACTAATGCCAAAAACAAGTGAAAAGCAGAATTATAAGAAAAGAAATTGTTTTTGTAAAATCAAATAAATTTGTACATGCAACGATGCACAGACATCTTGAATACACCTATTGTACATTTTTTTTTTATAGTTTTATAGTCTGTAAATAAACAGTTTTAAGATGCCTTATTTTAATTTCTGTTTGAAGTCTAGCACTAAATCCATTTTAATTTACATAATCCTAACCTCATATAAGAAAAAATTTTACAACATTTTGTTCTAAAAGCCTAATGTGGAAGTTGTTTGTCCGAATATTATTATGTACAATATACACTATTAAACATGTCATTTCAATATCAAAGAACATATTTATTGCCACCACTGTAAATGACAGTTGTCAAATGACAACTAAAAAACAAATAAAGTAAATGGGAGAAATTACTTAAATTTAAAAGTAAAGTAAATTATTTAACAAGGCACTCCAATATACAGAGGAAGAGCGTCAGATACGTAAACAAATATTAGCACATTACTCAAAGGTGATACCAACAAAATATTTAAATTGTGAAATTATTGAGAAAGTAGGATTATAATATGTAAAAAAGGCACAAAGTTCTAATAGTTGACGTATTGATTGTATAGTGATTTGAAAGATTAATAACCTCCATTACGAATATTGAAACTCCAGCAAGAAAATTCCAGCAATATTAGTCTATAAATTTCATTGTTAACTATAATCGTCAGTTGATTAAGTTTAATTAAGATATTAACAAATAAAAGTGTTAACTGAAATAGGCCAACGATTCTATTGTATTATCTGTTGTTGTTGCTACTGCTGTAACCAAATGCCCATTTCACAGCAAACACACAAAAGGTTGACAAGACTTGGTATATGGAATGAGATGAGGAAGAAAGTATAAAAACACGATGTAGGTACCGGTATGAAAGTTGTATTTAACATGGGTCCAGGTGAAATACCTACACTTGTCTATAGCAGTTTTGTAACTTCAAAATATCTTGATATTATTAATAAATTTAAATTTTGTTATTACTAGAGAGCACCTAGTCTAAGTTTAATAAGAATTAAGCTGTTTTTATATTTTTCACATATATGTAAGTTTTGTGTAATATAGTAAAGTTAGTACCTTTTAGGTAGTAAAACGATATCGGAAAACATATTCCCTATGAGTTGAATAATATAAAACTTTATTTGAATAATCCGATATTATCCAACATAACATATCTGCTTCAACATAAAAGAGTTTGTCTGTTTTCGAGGGATAAAAATGAGAACATTTGAAAAAATATTCAAAGTCATTTCTTTATCAATTCAAATACTGAAAAACGGAAGAACTGACAATATGATATATATTAATATTAATATATTTTCTATATTTCACCCTTAAGTTCCTCTGCAATGAATCACATACCATATTTACTTAACATGAACCTCTGCCAAACAAATTGGTGTTATGCGGGTACCACACTTTCTACATATTATATTATTGAAGTTTTTACTTCATTATAAACTCAATTAATGATCAGCGATAAGAATAATTTCTAAACAAAATGAATAGTTCTGTGTCAATCGCAGAACTATAAGTATAATAGTGTAAAAGTATAATATATGCATATGTTTACGGTTATATGAACTCAAATTGAAAATATATAATTTCAATCATTATCACAAAGTATATACCGAATTAGTCTTGTTAAATAATAAAAATAATGTAGCTCATTATTTATTATTTAAATGAATAATAAATGAATACTGAGCACAAATAGTGCTCTAAACAATATAAGAAATAGGTGTGAAAACAGTCTAATGTGTATACTATAAAGATTCTATCTCTTTATATTATTTACCCTCCTTTTTATTCACCTAAGCTACTACCTAGCCACACCTAAGTATCTATATAAAATCATGATTGTAATAATTTCATTAACTAATTAAACTCAAACTAATTTTTAATTAAAAAGAAGTCAATAAAATATTAATTTATACTTATAGGTAATGCTGCTTGTAAATCCTACCAAAGCTGTTACTGTACCATATACAATTTGGAATATCATGACATCACGCGGCTTATTGCTTATTGCTTACAGCTGATTAGGTCTATTAAATTATGCGATATGGAGTCAATGTCGTCACTAAAATACTAGACCTGTCGGATTCTGTATCTGATGGTTTTTTTCGCATTTCATACGAATTACTAGTGCGATGGATGTTAAAAAACTCATTGATGAAATCGAAATTTATTTGACAAAATGTATGCGATAAAAAGAAGGAAATTATTTTTAATCCATTTAAATGTGGGCTTAAAATTTCGAATTTAGATAAAAAAAGACTTAAATGGAAAGTATTATTAACGGGAAGTTTAACCAAATATGCACCTATCCAAGAAGAAATGTTTATGCAAGGCGAATATATGTTACAACCTCTCTAATGACAAATGAAGAGTGATTGTGAAAATAAAAAAGAACAATTTCATTTACAAAGGAAAAATGTACCTATATTTGTATTTTAAAATTTATATACAATATAAGAATATTTATGTCCCATTTAGATATAACTGAACGACATTACTGAGGATATTTTCTTAATAAAATAGAATACTAGAACAAGGAAAGTCACCAATGTTGCAAATTTTATTGTCCATTAAACTAGGGTTCTATCAATTCTGGAAAATAGTTTCATCGCTTATTATGGATTGTAGAAAATAAAAATCTTTTCTATTATAAAAAGTATAACCGAATGTGAAGCAATTTTTCGTTAAATACATATGGTATTTTGAAGTTATCCTTTAATTTTTAATTGAACACTTTATTTATAAGTTTCTTATAAAATTGAGCGATTCTCCAAAATTAAACGAATGTAGATTTAAAGATAATTACGACGAAAATTACGAAGAAAACTGTTTTGCTAATGCAAAGGTTTTTAAATAGTACCAAATTATAAGAAAAATATTTTGTTTTTAAATTGATTATTAATTATTTTATAATTGAAATCATGACATAACAATTAAAAAATTATAAAATGTAACTGACAGGTTTCGAACAGTAGTGAATTGTAAAAACGAAATTTTTAGTTAATTGAATTTTTAGCTGACCATACAGCTGTTTCGAGTAATGGCTGTTTCTAGCGAATACCCCATCCTTGTAAATATTTCCTTCTCCTTCCTTCTCATTTTCCCTTCCTCCTCAATGCATTAGGCAAATCTGCTATACAGATGATTGTCTCATCTGCATGAGGTCCAACTTCCCCAGTTGAAACTACATTGAGCTTAACAATTACCTTAGGACTCTCTCTGTTTACTACGTTACTACGGTAAGTGGAAGATTAAGATCAATGCCCTAAGAGGTTCCGTCTTCACGACAGCCCTTATGGGCCAGTGTGCTGATCGCGTTTGGAACATTAAAACCTCGAAATAAACTGTCGTATAAAAGGTGTGTTTTGGATACTGTCAAGATATCGGAAAATATAAGTCCGAGTGCAGTGCTGTTCGAAGACTTTTATGATTTTTATATGTGCGGGAGAAATTTTTTTGTACCTGTGGAGATTTTTTTTATTTTTGTAAATTTTCGTGAATTTAAAATTGTGAATGAAAGGTACTGAAGGAGATTAAATAAAAAGATTCAAGATTTTTAACAATTAAAAACAATACATATCCTTGTTTAAATAGTGATAATAAATTAACATATCAATGAAATACGTGTGATGAAATTAATCGAGCATAGGTGTTCCAACACTCATTTATAATAATTCCAACAATCATCTGCAATATTAAAAAGTTGGACTATATGAATAACGGCAGCTTTATACATCGTTAAAATAATGAAATACCGAGACGGTGGACAGGTATTTAAAAAGTGACGGAGAAGATAACCGAGTCCACATTTGAAAAGATCTTATAAGCAGTACAATTCCTACATATTTTATTATTATATTAAAAAAAATTTAATTTTAAATTTAAAATTTATAAGAAAAATTTTGTTTTGAGGAGAAATCTTGAACACAATAATACGAATCAATTAAAAATTTATGCATATATATATATAATTTAGTTAAACATAAGTTAAGAAAAGAAATTTAAATAATTAAAAACATATTTTTTTGTTATGATATAAAACAATTTATTTTATAAATAAGTAGTAATTGAAGTGAATTTAAAAGCAAATGTTGTTTTAATCAATATCGGTAAATGAAATAAGTGCATATTATTTTTATACAATGTAAAAGTTTAAGCAAAATAATTACATAGAAATTACAAAAATTATTGAAAAACCTTAAAAGAAATTAATTTATATACCATATATATGGTATATAAATGATATATAATGGTTAAAAATACATATAAAAGCACCACAACATCAAAGAAAATTTCCATAAACTCAAATAATTTAGAGTTTCATTTGTTTCAAATACATTTTTTTTCTTAAAAGTTTCAACCAAAAACAAAGAACATACATATATATCTCGAAAAGACAGATTCTTTCCATATGGGCGAAAGAGATTGCAGACCAAATAGTGAAAGGCGTACGTGAATAAGGCGCGAATTAGCTGTTTATGGCAAACCAGCTTAACTTTGCAGTTGAGCTGGTTGTGTAATTATTTATATTTTTAACGTCTAATCAATGAAATAAATGGAATTGTCTAAGCGGCTTGTTATGATTGCAGTCACGTCATGGCAATTGTTGTTGCTTTTAATGCAAAATGAAGTGAGATGCTAGTGTCAAATTTTCATTTTGTATTGAAAGCAACAACAGAGTGTTGGAAGGCTTTCCTTCGACACCGTATGGTTCGAAGGTCTGATGCACAAACTATGCCACTTCGGCTTCCTTACAACACTCTGTAGTGTTATCCACCAGTTCCTTTCTAATAGATCCTTCGACAGATAAGTTCGAGAATACTTCGTAAAACCGAATACGAACAGCACTACTATAGAATACTTTGAAAACCTTTCTGTTTTTAAAGAATCCTTATTATTCCATTAGCAATATATATTATGGACACATAATTAAGAAAATATTGGAAAAAGTGTACATAACCTTCTTAAAATTTATTATATAAAGAAATATTAGGGGTATTCAGGATGTCTGTGCATCCTTGCAAACTCAAATAATCGAGAACACACGTTGTGCATATTAGTCTTGAAAATATTTAGAACAGATGATTTTTGTTTACATATTTATTTGCTTGTAAAATATAACCCAGATTCGATAATTTGGCATATAATAATTTCCACTAATGCCAAAAACAAGTGAAAAGCAGAATTATAAGAAAAGAAATTGTTTTTGTAAAATCAAATAAATTTGTACATGCAACGATGCACAGACATCTTGAATACACCTATTGTACATTTTTTTTTTATAGTTTTATAGTCTGTAAATAAACAGTTTTAAGATGCCTTATTTTAATTTCTGTTTGAAGTCTAGCACTAAATCCATTTTAATTTACATAATCCTAACCTCATATAAGAAAAAATTTTACAACATTTTGTTCTAAAAGCCTAATGTGGAAGTTGTTTGTCCGAATATTATTATGTACAATATACACTATTAAACATGTCATTTCAATATCAAAGAACATATTTATTGCCACCACTGTAAATGACTGTTGTCAAATGACAACTAAAAAACAAATAAAGTAAATGGGAGAAATTACTTAAATTTAAAAGTAAAGTAAATTATTTAACAAGGCACTCCAATATACAGAGGAAGAGCGTCAGATACGTAAACAAATATTAGCACATTACTCAAAGGTGATACCAACAAAATATTTAAATTGTGAAATTATTGAGAAAGTAGGATTATAATATGTAAAAAAGGCACAAAGTTCTAATAGTTGACGTATTGATTGTATAGTGATTTGAAAGATTAATAACCTCCATTACGAATATTGAAACTCCAGCAAGAAAATTCCAGCAATATTAGTCTATAAATTTCATTGTTAACTATAATCGTCAGTTGATTAAGTTTAATTAAGATATTAACAAATAAAAGTGTTAACTGAAATAGGCCAACGATTCTATTGTATTATCTGTTGTTGTTGCTACTGCTGTAACCAAATGCCCATTTCACAGCAAACACACAAAAGGTTGACAAGACTTGGTATATGGAATGAGATGAGGAAGAAAGTATAAAAACACGATGTAGGTACCGGTATGAAAGTTGTATTTAACATGGGTCCAGGTGAAATACCTACACTTGTCTATAGCAGTTTTGTAACTTCAAAATATCTTGATATTATTAATAAATTTAAATTTTGTTATTACTAGAGAGCACCTAGTCTAAGTTTAATAAGAATTAAGCTGTTTTTATATTTTTCACATATATGTAAGTTTTGTGTAATATAGTAAAGTTAGTACCTTTTAGGTAGTAAAAAGATATCGGAAAACATATTCCCTATGGGTTGAATAATATAAAACTTTATTTCAATAATCCGATATTATCCAACATAACATATCTGCTTCAACATAAAAGAGTCTGTCTGTTTTCGAGGGATAAAAATGAGAACATTTGAAAAAATATTCAAAGTCATTTCTTTATCAATTCAAATACTGAAAAACGGAAGAACTGACAATATGATATATATTAATATTAATATATTTTCTATATTTCACCCTTAAGTTCCTCTGGAATGAATCACATACCATATTTACTTAACATGAACTTCTGCCAAACAAATTGGTGTTATGCGAGTACCACACTGTCTACATATTATATTATTGAAGTTTTCACTTCATTATAAACTCAATTAATGTGCAGTGATAAGAATAATTTTTAAATAAAATGAATAGTTCTGTGTCAATCGCAGAACTATAATTATAATAGTGTAAAGGTATAATATATGCATATGTTTACGGTTATATGAACTCAAATTGAAAATATATAATTTCAATCATTATCACAAAGTATATACCGAATTAGTCTTGTTAAATAATAAAAATAATGTAGCTCATTATTTATTATTTAAATGAATAATAAATGAATACTGAGCACAAATAGTGCTCTAAACAATATAAGAAATAGGTGTGAAAACAGTCTAATGTGTATACTATAAAGATTCTATCTCTTTATATTATTTACCCTCCTTTTTATTCACCTAAGCTACTACCTAGCCACACCTAAGTATCTATATAAAATCATGATTGTAATAATTTCATTAACTAATTAAACTCAAACTAATTTTTAATTAAAAAGAAGTCAATAAAATATTAATTTATACTTATAGGTAATGCTGCTTGTAAATCCTACCAAAGCTGTTACTGTACCATATACAATTTGGAATATCATGACATCACGCG
>NW_024033449.1:0-7761 GCF_002237135.1 Teleopsis dalmanni
TGATCACGAAATACCTCCTGACAACGTAATTATTGAAGATAAAAAAGAATCGTATGAAGAGCCCAAGACAAAACGTAGAAAACTGCCGACCAATTTGTACTGTTTTGTATTACTTACACTATTACTGATATTGCCAATAGTAATAGGATCTCCAATTGACAATAAAAGGTTTGGCACAAAATTGGGTATTCACTTTGAAAATCTGGGCACAACTGCCATATAAACCACTGAATGGAATCTACTAGTTAATTATGATTTAAGTCTTTATTGGACGGAAGCAGCAGCTCTAAACACAGGAATAATGTCGCTACATCAAGCTTGTCAACAAATGAAACCAAACGCATCATGTGCGAATACAGTTAATCACTTTAAACATATTGAATCCGAACTACAACTCGATGAAAAATTACTTCATGATCATCGCTTCAAAAGAGGAGCAATTGATCTTGTAGGCAATATTGCACATTCACTGTTTGGAGTATTAGACTCAGAAAATGCCAAAGGAATGTCAAATATAATTTCAGAAGTGAAACCAAATGAAATACAATTATTGACGCTATTTAAGAATCAGACATCAGTTGTCGATTCAACAATCAACATATTGAAGAAAGATAAAATAGCAGTTCAAGAAGGTTTTGACCACATTGACAATGAAATAAAGGCATTGATACATTCAATAAAAGATACAAATAGAGAGGTAAATCAATTACGGCTCAATCAAGTTTCCAATGCAGGAGCCATTCAATTAACACTGGTAGCACATAATCTACAGAAGATACAATCTGCCATTACATATAGATGCTCTAATTGATACTCATCATGGAAAAGTGAATCCATTGTTATTGACACCAACACAATTACAAAAGGAAGTTAATCAAATCAAACTTCATTTATCACCATCATTAGAATTACCGATGCCAGAAGATGAGTTAATATCCCTTTACAGAGTAATGAAGGTTAAAGGTGGAATCACACAGCAGCATGCAGTTTTTAGTATAACATTACCCTTGATTGAACATGAACGATTTGAATTGTTTCAGCTAATTCCAATCCCGAACTGGGTAAATGACTCCATGATGGTAATTGACTCCTGCAGTTCTATTTTGGCTATTAATACGGAGCATGATCAATATTTTCCTCTTATAAAATCCGAATTAAGTCTTTGTGAGACCATTAAGGAAGAGGAATTTCTTTGCACCAACGTCCGCATATGATACAATTTTGGTTCCGAAGTATGTGCGTGTGAGGTCAACCTATTCAACAACAACACAATACCAAATTGTCGGTTGAAACACACTATCAACAAGCTGACCTGGATTCCATTGAATCACAAAAATCAATGAATTTATGCGACATCGACATCTTCACGAGCAACTGCAGTATGTAATAAGGAAATCATTCCACTAAATCTAAAAGGTTCAGGTTTATTGACGATCGATCCAGACTGCGTGCTTAAACACAACTTTGTTTCCGTGCAAGGACAACAAATAATTGCAAGCACGGCAAGATATTCATACAGTAGTCTTGGTACAATCTCCGAATTAAGGCTACAACCCCCTATGAAGACATCAGATGCTTACAGCGGCAACAGTACACTGTCAATAGTACGCAACAACCAATACAATCAACAGCTTAAAGAACTCACAGTATTGCAGAAGGTGTTACAGTCATACCAGATAAATGATCTTCCAAATCAATTTCAGTCACACAAGTACCACAGCTTCACCATAGCTTACGCTGCACTCGTTATAGGGCTGATATTAATCATAATCATGATGAAGAAGAAATTGCAGAAAAAACATGTTGAAATTCCATCCGATAAAGAAGCCACCCGCACGACACCTATACCCATGCCACGTCGACAGTCACGAGAATTCGTTATCAACATATAGTCGGATTGACTACCTGACAGCTAGAGGCTCATATTGTTGAACGGTTGTTCAACGCGGGCGAGAATGTTGAATATTTATTTATATTATATTATATTATTATATATGAATATTTTGTTTTTATTAATTTTGTATGAATAATTTGTTATTTTTATTTGTATTGTAATAATTGTGTTAAATATATTTGGTGTAAAAAATAACGTTGTCAATGCAATGCCCAAAATACGTCATACGCTTCTGTTGGCACATGAAAACAAAAGCGTCAAATTTCGTCTGCAAGAAAATGCACTCTTGCAGTTTGCAATAAGTTCATTGTTTGGCATGCATGGTCAAGGTTATTTTAGTTAATTTATTTGTTGTAAATTAATTATCAATTTTAAATAAAAGGCACAATTGAATTTTTGACAATTCAATTGATGCGAAGCCACATTCGTTATCGATTCTTTTCTGTTCGTTCTAATAGCTTGTAGAGTTGGTTCAAGTACCAAATTTACACCATATAAGCACCTGACTACTGGATTCAAGTGTTCAGTAATCAGGATAATTTAGGACAATCGTCAAATCACTGGATTCAAGTGCTCAGTGGTTTTCTTGTTTAAATAGAATCAACATAAGTACTGGATTCAAGTGTTCAGTGCTTGCAAATAGTTGATTCCAACGTTGATCAGACATTTTGGTTTGATCGTACATTTTTTGGTGACCCCGTGAAACGGACAGCAGCACAGGATTGGTTCGACGCAGCAACAGTCAACAATCAACAGTTAGCGGTTAAGTTTCAGCATTCAGCATTCGAAGAACATTTTGAAGCACGTTTGGCAAAAACTCCAGAATAACGATGGCAACAATCAAAGCAACAGACAACTTTGGTGAAGCTGCTAGTAACCAAAAGGCATCACAGCCGCTACTAGTGGCTACGACAAATGGTTTGATAAGAAAAACATCTGCTCGAATGGCAGCTCTAAAAAGATTAGTAGAGAGCTTGTCAGAGAGCGAAGGCATACAGCTACTTCAATATTACGAAATTAAATCAAACACAATCATGCAACATTGGAACCAATTGGGATGTTTGCATGATGAACTCTGGGAAAACTTTGAAAATCCACTGATGTCAGGATTCAATCAAGATGAGTATTACCAAATTGAAGATTTGGTACAACAATGTTTGATAGAGTTGTCCATAAAATTGGATCAACTACGAAACAAACAAGCAACAGTAGCAGAACCAAACATGCGGTCCTCATTGCCATTGCCAAAGGTAACAATCCCAAATTTTAATGGGAATTACTTAAAATGGAGGCAATTTTTTGACTTGTTTACACAAATGGTAGACAATCAGCCATTACCAGCTGCTCAAAAAATGTGGTACTTGAAATCACATGTGACAGGTGAAGCTGAAAAATTGATAAGTCATTTCAGCATAACGGAGGACAATTATTGGGCAGCTTGGACATTACTGCAAGACCGTTATAATAATAAAAGGGTCTTGGCGTCCACGTTAATCGA
Source organism: Teleopsis dalmanni (assembly GCF_002237135.1). Classification (NCBI taxonomy): domain Eukaryota; kingdom Metazoa; phylum Arthropoda; class Insecta; order Diptera; family Diopsidae; genus Teleopsis; species Teleopsis dalmanni. The sequence goes on from NW_024033449.1 coordinate 3,393, forward strand.
TGAACTTCTAAATCAGCCATCATTCACATCAACTGTGGCAGCAGTTAAAAATTTACATGACACAACGAAAGAGTGTCTATTAGCACTAAACCATCTTGGCGTTCAAACGACTTTTTGGGACCCAATTTTGTTACAAGTACTAATTAAAAAACTCGATCAGGCGATGCTCATTAGATATGAGCAATCTCTGGCAAAAATAAAAGAGATACAAAACATTCAGGAGTTTTTAGCCTTTTTAGAACTACAGTTCCAACTGATGGAAGTTGTAGAACAAAAAGATAAGGTGGCTATAAAAATTAAAGCAAATCGAAATAACTCAGTGTCATCGGCTGTAACAGTTTCTAAAGGAAACAACAATTGCAAACTGTGCAATGTAGACAGGCACCCACTGTATCATTGCCGTAAATTCTTGCAATTTTCACCATCTCAACGATTGGATTGGGTGAAAAATCAACAGCTCTGTTTTAACTGTTTCAGAAATGATTATGTGGTGAACAAATGTTCATCAAGAAGTTGTACCAAATGTAATAAAAAGCATAACACGTTGCTACATTTGGAAGTTAACAACCAAACAAAACAGAACATTCAACCTAGCTCAAGTGGGTACAACACCGCAGTTACCACAGCGACAGCGAACACATCCACAGGTCATCGTCTCTGAGCGTCTTGTCAAAAGGCTCAATATATCAAAAACAAAATCGTTATTGTGCATAGAAGGGATAGGAAAGGTGCAAAAAAATTCAATGCAGCGAGTTAACATCAAATTGCAATCACTTAACTCAAGGTTTACTACAGAAGTCGAAGCGTTTGTGCTTCCAAATATAGTTCCACCTCAACCAAGTTGCAGCTACGATATTTCCATTCAGCATTCAGTTAGCAGATCCAACATTTTTCCAACAAGAGAAAATTGATATTTTACTCGGTGCGGAGTTCTATTTCAGTCTGTTAAAAAAGGGTAAAATCACGCTTGCTCCTGGGCTTCCAGGTTGCATCAAATACAGACACATCAAACGTTTTATGTGCAGTTTTTGGCGGTGGGGCGGAGGTTGTTGATAATAATTCATCGTTAGAAGATGCAATTGAACGATTATGGCGAATGGATGAGGTGAATACAACAGAAAGGACATTATCCAAAGAAGAAAAATTATGCGAATCTCATTTTGTGCAGAACGTCCATACAAATAAAGAAGGACGTTTTGTGGTAAGGTTGCCGTTTCTGGAAAACTCATTGACGTTAGGGAAATCTCAAGAAACAGCTTGGAGAAGATTCATCAGTCTTGAACGACGACTAGCAAAAAATGATGTTTTGCGGAAACAATATGTCTAGTTTATGGAAGAGTATGAGCGATTGGGTCACATGACCGAAGTAAACTTGGATTCCATGTTGACTCCAAGATATTTCATTCCTCATCATTGCGTACTAAAACCAGATAGTACAACTACTAAACTTCGAGTGATGTTTGACGCATCAGCCAAAACTACATCTGGACACTCGTTGAATGATTTAATGTATAACGGACCGACAGTTCAAAGTGAACTCTTTTCAATTCTGCTCCGGTTTAGGCGACCACGGTTTGTTTTTACCACAGATATCGAGAAAATGTATCGTCAAGTTTTGATAAATCCTGAAGATCGACGCTATCAACTTATCATTTGGAGAAGCAGTCCAAATTCAACGAAGCGTTATTATCAGCTAAACACAATTATATTTGGAACTCGAGCAGCTCCTTACCTAGCAACAAGATGTCTGCAAAAGATAGCATTAGAAAATAAAGTGAATTATCCATTAGGAGCTCAAATCCTGTGTGACAATTTCTACGTTGACGATGGGCTCGGTGGATCAGATAGTTTAATTATGGCTATTGAAGCTCAAAGGCAATTAATCCATATTTTAAAGAAGCATCAGTTTTATCTACGGAAATGGAGTGAAAACCATCCTCAACTTTTGAAAAACATTTCTCAAGATGATTAAGAGGTAAATCTAGATTTTACTAATGATAATAACGAGTCAATCAAAACGCTGGGACTATTTTGGTTGCCCAAAGCGGATTTATTTGGAATTAAGGTCCAAATGGTTACTGAAGGAATAATCACGACGAGAGTCGTTAGTTCTGATTTAGCTAGACTGTTCGACCCACTTGGTTTATTAGCTCCAGTAATAGTCAAAGCAAAGATTTTCATACAACACTTATGGCAGTTGAAATTATCTTGGGATGAACCACTTCCTACAGATCTTTGTACAACATGGTCAACATTTAGAGAAAACTTAAGTACTCTAAAAAACTTTCAAGTGGCAAGACATATCTTCAGAGGCGAGGTTCCATCATCAACACAACTACACATTTTTGCTGATGCATCTGAAAAGGCATTTGGTGCTGCAGCATATGTCAGAGCAATTTTAAAGGATGGTAGAATAATAGTATTATGTGCAAAGTCAAGAGTAGCACCACTCAGAAAACAAACGCTACCGCGACTAGAGTTATGTGCGGCAGTCCTAGCAGCGGAACTCTCAGCAAGAGTCAAAAGCGATCTTCAAGAGAAGGACCAGCCGGTATTTTTGTGGACAGATTCAGAAATTGTGTTTTCTTGGATTAATTCACAGTCTTCATCATTTCAAACATTTGTAGCTAACAGGGCGGCAAGAATTCAAACTTTAACTCTGTCTGAACAGTGGCGACATGTTAGGTCAAAGGACAACCCAGCTGATGTGTTATCAAGAGGACTTTCAGCAAGGGCGTTGTCAACATGTGCACTTTGGTTTCAAGGACCGTTTTTTTTGCATGGAAAGCGGGAAGTATGGCCACCAAGGTTTTCATCATCATTATAAGTTCCAGCCGATCTGGAGAAGAAGAAGGTTGTAGCTGTAGCAACTCAAAGCAATGACGCAGATTTCATATACAGGATTCAGCATAAGAATTCATTTAAGACGTTACAAAAGATAGTAGCATATGTTCTTAGATTCACTAACAACGCAAGAAAATCAAAGGAGTCACGTGCCACACATATAGTACTAAGTGCCAACGAATTGGATGCAGCATTAATAACTATAATATGTCACATTCAGGGTAATGATTTTCATGAAGAAATCAAACAACTGAAGAAACAAGGTCATGTTGATAAATCTAGTTCAATCAGTAGTTTATCTCCATTCATTGATAATGCAAATGTTCTTAGAGTAGAAGGACGTTTAGAGGCCTCATCATTACCATACGATTCTAAACACCCAATGCTGATCCCATACAATGATCCATTGGAAAAATTATTATTCGTGATGTTCCATGAAGAAAACAAACACTGTGGCCCGCAGGCACTATTGAGTACAGTCCGACAACGTTTTTGGCCGATTAAAGGTAAATCAACAGCCAGAGCAACGGTTCAGCGATGCATTCGATGCAACAAAGCACGTCCGCAACTATGCCAACAAATTATGGGTAATTTACCAGAATCAAGGATAACTCCTGCAAGACCCTTCATTAATGCTGGCGTAGATTATTGCGGACCAATATATGCCAACAAAGGCATATATTGCTGTCTTTTGTTGCTTTTCTACAAAGGCGGTACATCTCGAGTTAGTGACCGACTTATCAACAAATGCTTTCATTGGAGCATTAAAACGATTTATAAGTCGACGAGGGCGTTGTTTGAATATTTACAGTGATAACGCAACAAACTTCGTAGGCGCCAAAAACCAGTTAGCAGATCTAGAGAAAAGTATTTATTCTAATGAAGGGCAAGAAGCAGTAATCTCTGCTTGCAGTACTACAGGAATAAACTTTCATTTTATTCCACCAAGGGCTCCACACTTTGGCGGTTTATGGAAGCATCCGTAAAGTCCGCAAAATATTTGTTACTACGCAGCTTTTCAACAGCATCATTGCCGTATGAAGAACTCGAAACAGTAGTGGTTGAAATTGAAGCGATATTAAATTCACGACCATTGACTCCAATGTCCAATGATCCAACTGATTTGACAGAATTAACTCCAGGACACTTATTAATTGGAGAAGCTCTTACAACTCATGTAGACAGCCGATCGAAACCAGAAAAACACACGTTATTGTCACGTTGGAACCTAGTTTCCCAGTTAAAACATAATTTCTGGAAACGCTGGTCTAACGAATATTTGATGGAACTGCAACAACGTAACAAATGGAAAACACAATCTGCCAACATACAGTTGGGAGACATGGTTATAATCAAAGAAGATAACGTCCCAGTGATGCAGTGACCCTTGGGACGAATTGTACATGTGTACAAGGGTACAGATGGACGTATCCGAGTAGCTGACGTTAAAACATCGGCAGGCATTTTTAAACGCCCAATTCATCGAATAGCTGTACTGCCTGTTAATACAGATGATCAACCAACA
>NW_024033450.1:0-7760 GCF_002237135.1 Teleopsis dalmanni
AGAAGCATGTATGAGAAAATAAAAAAAAAATTGCTGTTTAACTTGCATTCTCACATTCGAAAAATATATAAATGAAAATTTTAATATTAATTTTTATTTATTAATAAACAAATTAAACTTGTATATTTATACTCCAAATATTACTTTTAATGTTCGAATGTTATAGAAACAAACTTTAATTGTATGAATTTTGTTATTTTCTGTACGTTTCTAGCAGTTTTATACACTGAACATACCGAAAAAAGAGTTTGTCAGCTGCAAGTTTTATTAGCGGCAAATTGTTATATATAATAAAATCACAAAATTTTAATTTTATTTTGGAATATAAAAACAATAATTATTGTTAAATAAACTCAAATTTATTTATGTTTTAACTATTTATTTTTAAATATTCACACACAATTTTCAATTTTCGCTGAAAATTTTTCCGTACACTACAGATCGCGACCGTATTGTTCAAACGCTGTAAACGTAATAAAACTGAAACACTGAGAAGTCGTGTATATAAATCAGTTTGTTTGGATTGTATTAGCAGACTTGTATGCAATACAATCCACAATGCTCTTCTCACCAATTGTTTAGTATAGTAACTGTATGATTTATATGCGTTCCTTCTCTTTCGAATAACAAATAAAATGTTATGCAGAAGTTTTACAGTTTATAAAACTGCACAATGAATGTGGATTGTGGAAATGCACTTTAATTGATATATTTTTCGGCTTATTAGTTTTTTTAAATATTTAAATTTTATATAACATGTATAAATATAAATTATTTAAATTATTTAAATTATTTAAATTATTTAAATTATTTAAATAATTTTTTTTAAATTTTTTTACAATTTTATGAATTAAATCATTTTTAATTGCAGTTTATTAATATACGTAAATAGTAAAACCCGCAAAGCAGGAAAATGAATTTTTACTTAATAAAATTCAATTAACTCAAAAATATATTATATATTAATTATATCAGCAAAACTAATGTAATAATTTAATAAAATTAAAAATTATAGCAATTTACATAGAAAATAACTTTCATATATAGAAAATAATTATTTTAAAGACATTTTTGACACTGATTTAAATGAATTTCTAGAGTATTCCGATGAATTTCGTCGAAATAAAAATTAAATGAACTCATAAAAGAATTTTTTAGCCGGTAAATTTGTGTAATTATTTACTATTATTAATTTATTAAGAAAAAAAAAATCTTTTTTTCTGCAAACTTAATCCTTAAATTAATTCGCAAATAATTTTATTATAAAAAAAGAATTCAATGAACCACTAAAAAGGTTTGATTCATGCATCAAATATATATGTATGTACTTTAGATAAAGTTTTTAAAGTCATTCTAAAATCAATTTTTTTTTTTTTTTGCTAAGGAAGCTATGTAAATATATAATAATATTTTATAGTATATCTAGATATCGTATAGGCTAATGTGCTTCTGATGTCGCAATTTTTGGCTGCACGTTCAAAAATTTTGTTTTACATGCAGTTCATTTACATGTACATGCGTACATTTTTAAATGCATTGGATTTCAATAATTTACTGCAGGCTTTTAGTTAACAAAGCATATAAGTTTTGATTTATTTTGTTTGAGGTAGCTCTGAAATTAACAAATAATAATTTAAGATTCAAAATAGTAATTCTTTGAGGAAATTGGCTACTTCTGCTAACAGAAAGGGAAGATAAAAAGAAAATTTGCAAACATCGCTTGCACAACAAATTAAACAAACTAACAAACACACCATATGTGTGTAGTGTGTAGTGCACGGCCTCAAAAACAAATAACTTGACTTCCAAGACGGTGGCCGCCTAAAATATTTATGTTCTATTCTGTGCAAACAAACAACAGCAAAAACGAAAATCGAAAAACTATATAAAAAAGTTGTTAAATAGAGAAAGAAGGAATAACAGAAACTGAACCGTTTGCTTGCAGTGAGAGAGCAGAGCAAGTGATTTTTGATCAAATTCACATACGAATAAGAGTAAAATGACAAGTGCAAAAAACTGCCGCGCAAAATTTATTTGCATAAAATATTTTTTGTTATATATTTGTTAAGGGGCAAATATATATTATAAGCTTATATATATTTAGTTTATTATAATTGTTTAAAAAAAAATTTGTAATATAAATTACAAATTTTTTATAAATTAATTTATTAGCGAATATATTGTTTTTCGCCCTTTCTCTTTCTCTGTTCCTTCTCTCGTAGTCAGACAACTCTCGCATACACACATCCATTTTCGTTTGGCGCTTCTTGAAATGAAGCAAAGTAAATTTCCAAAGCGAGAATTGAGATTAATATGTCCTCAAGTTTTCCTTTGATTGCAATGCATTCTTCTGTGAAGATTCGGCTAACTTGTTTGCTTTCCTCTAAAAAGTATAATAAAATATTTGAATACGTTTTAAATCTGTAAAATTAAATTTAAGCTAAAATTATTTATTTAGTACCACGAGTTCTACGGCTGGCAAATAATTTCTTCATCACAAACGATACAGAAATAGTTTTAATAAGACACTATTGAAGAGAATACTATTTTCGTACTAAACAAATTTATGTATTCAATCTAACATCAAGTAAAAAATTTACACTTAAATTTAATTGAAATTAAGTTCGTATGACAGTTATTTGATAAAATGTTTTTATAATTGGTGAATATACCCCGCCTACGAAAAAAATAAAAATAAACTAATTTAATTAAATTAATTTACCTTCAGCTCTAGCGCGTTTTTCAAATTCGTCAAATAAACGATTTACTTCATCCATTTCACGGCGTAAACGTCTTAATTGTGGATCATTTGGATCACCCTCACTTAAAAGTTTATCTGCGTCATCATTGAGTGCATGCCGTATCGCTGTACGCTGTTCTGGACCCATTGCAAGAAATTGGTCAAAGTCCCATCCTTTGACAACACGAATTGTAGCAAAAATCATATTTTGACGTAGACGTAAATGTTTTTTTTGCCATAAGCTCACAAAACGATCGAATAACCGTTTAAGTCGTTCAGCAGCATCAATTGCCTCTTGGTCAGGAGGAGGCATTAATAAGCAAGCACTAGGAATTGAACCCTCTTGTCCTATTGAATTACGAATTCTCCATTTAACTCAACTAGAGTTATCGAGCAAGATACAAGTTTCTCCCTTTTCAATTTGTAGTTGACCTTGCTGCTTATAAGCACATATTGCTTGTACAGAGCATTGATTATTTACCGGTTGTCGTCTTTTATATATTGGAACAATTGTTTGAGCCCGATGGGTCAAATTAGCAACAGTTTCACTAAAAGCATTCAATTCTTCACGTAAATCCTGCATACCACGTAATAAAGCTTCACCTTGATCAAGACCAAAATCCGATTGAGAATATTTGCTATTTAAAATGTCATCACGCTTCACGAGTCATTGCTCGGCATATTTTATTTCAGCAAAAAATTGATGATATTCGGTAGCATGCTTTAAGTGGACTTCAAGACACAGTGTCAACTGAAGCAGCCAAGCCCATTGTTGTTGTAGTACGGCAACCCTCTCAGAGTCCCGGTACAGTTGCTGACAGAAGTCAAAATCAAACCAAGCGAAACAGACTTCGTAAAGTTACTGTGCAGAAACTTAGGTAATGTACGAACTCAACCTGGACTGCGACACGGTCAACAACCAGTCTTAGTACCCAGCGAGCTGTCAGAGAGCAAGTATGTATTCCTACGCATCGATCGCGTTCCGACACCCTTAGAACAACTTTACGAGGGCCCTTATTAGATTATTTATTATTATGAAATTTAAATCAATAAAACAAATCCATAAAGAAAATGTGTGAATTTTATGTTAAATTGAGTGTCAAATTTGATCAAGTGAATATTTTTTTATACAATATAACCGACACGAGCACCACTCAAATATGGTAAATGCAACAAAAATTTCTTAAATCGTGAATAACAGTAAATAACAATGCAAAAAATTTACAATATTTTTTCAATGTTACAACAAAACTTTATAGACAATGTACGGTAATTATGCGTACTCGTTCTCGTATTCGTACAACAGAAATTATTTTCAAATAATTCCTTATCCTTATGCAAATCATGCAAAATTGTTATATTATTCTGTTTAATGAATTATTATTATTAAGACATATTGAATTAATTGCTGCAAGTTAATTGCTACACTCATTAAATTTGATGAATGTTACCAATATATGAATAAGCTACAATTCAGTTTGAGCAATGAAGCGTAAACGAAACATTGGACCACTAATTTTAAACAGCAAAAAACACAAGCGCAAAAAAAGATTTAATGAAATAAGTGTTATTTAACACTTACTTTGTGCTCAATGGTCGTTTGTAGATTCTTATCCAAATGCACCTTTATATATAATTTGGGTGCCATCCAATTTGGCACGAATACGTTTGCCTACGATCTCTGCTGGAAACACTAAATCTTCTAAAATAAAATACACAGCAGTTAAACTACGCGAACGGATTATTGCACAGTCTTGTTTTTACGAAAACTTTGTAGTTACTCGTTCACTATCTAAGTCTTTACGGTGCTGATATAAGTCTTCCTCTTCAAGTGGTCCTTGCAAACCCTTATGAAATATTTTTTTCATCCACCAGAAACTCCATCTCGAAAATATATTAGCGGGTTGAGTGGGATTCTTGAGGCGTTCAATTTTTCTTCTAGTCGATCATGTTAAATTTCTTTATTTACAGTTACGTTTGATTAGGATAAACCAAAAATGTAGTAATAAATTCGAAGTTCAAGAAATGAAGATAACCGACACGAGCACCACTCAATATGGTAAATGCAACAAAAATTTTTTAAATCGTGAATAACAGTAAATAGCAATGCAAAAAATTTACAACACTTTTTCAATGTTACAACAAAACTTTATAGACAATGTACGATAATCACGCGTACTCGTTCTCGTATTCGTACAACAGAAATTATTTTCAAATAATTCCTTATGCAAATCATGCAAAATTGTTATATTATTCTGTTTAATGAATTATTATTATTTAGACATATTGAATTAATTGCTGCAAGTTAATTGCTACACTCATTAAATTTGATGAATGTTACCTAATATATGAAGCGTAAACGAAACATTGGACCACTAATTTCAAACAGCAAAAAACACAAGTGCAAAAAAAGATTTAATGAAATAAGTGTTATTTAACACTTACTTTGTGCTCAATGGTCGTTTGTAGATTCTTATCCAAATGCACCTTTATAATTTGGGTGCCATCCAATTTGGCACAAATACGTTTGCCTACGATCTCTGCTGGAAACACTAAATCTTCTAAAATAAAATACACAGCAGTTAAACTACGCGAACGGATTATTGCACCGTCTTGTTTTTACGAAAACTTTGTAATTACTCGTTCACTATCTAAGTCTTTACGATGCTGATATAACTCCTCTTCCTCTTCAAGTGGTCCTTGCAAACCCATATGAAATATTTTTCTCATCCACCAGAAACTCCATCACGAAAATATATTAGCGGTTGAGTAGGGATTCTTTGGGCGTTCAATTTTTCTTCTAGTCCGATTCATGTTAAATTTCTTTATTTACAGTTACGTTTGGTTATGATAAACCAAAAATGTAGTAATAAATTCGAAGTTCAAGAAATGAAGATAACCGACACGAGCACCACTCAATATGATAAATGCAACAAAAATTTTTTAAATCGTGAATAATAGTAAATAGCAATGCAAAAAATTTACAATATTTTTTCAATGTTATAACAAAACTTTATAGACAATGTACGGTAAAATTACGCGTACTCGTTCTCGTATTCGTACAACAGAAATTATTTTCAAATAATTCCTTATGCAAATCATGCAAAATTGTTATATTATTCTGTTTAATGAATTATTATTATATAGACATATTGAATTAATTGCTGCAAGTTAATTGCTAGACTCATTAAATTTGATGAATGTTACCAATATATGAAGCGTAAACGAAACATTGGACCACTAATTTTAAACAGCAAAAAACACAAGTGCAAAAAAGATTTAATGAAATAAGTGTTATTTAACACTTACTTTGTGCTCACATGGTCGGTTTGATAGATCCTCTATATCCAAAATGCTACCTTTATAAATTTGGGTGCCATCCAATTTGGCACGAATACGTTTGCCTAAGATCTCTGCTGGAAACACTAAATCTTCTAAATAAAATACACAGCAGTTAAACTACGCGAACGGATTATTGCACCGTCTTGTTTTTACGAAAACTTTGTAGTTAATGTTCACTATCTAAGTCTTTACGGTGCTGATATAAGTCTTCCTCTTCAAGTGGTCCTTGCAAACCCTTATGAAATATTTTTCTCATCCACCAGAAACTCCATCTCGAAAATATATGAGCGGTTGAGTAGGGATTCTTTGGGCGTTCAATTTTTCTTCTAGTCCGATTCATGTTAAATTGTAGTAATAAATTCGAAGTTCAAGAAATGAAGATAACCGACACGAGCACCACTCAATATGATAAATGCAACAAAAATTTTTTAAATCGTGAATAACAGTAAATAGCAATGCAAAAAATTTACAATATTTTTTCAATGTTACAACAAAACTTTATAGACAATGTAAATTACGCGTACTCGTTCTCGTATTCGTACAACAGAAATTATTTTCAAATAATTCCTTATGCAAATTATGCAAAATTGTTATATTATTCTGTTTAATGAATTATTATTATTTAGACATATTGAATTAATTGCTGCAAGTTAATTGCTAGACTCATTAAATTTGATGAATGTTACCAATATATGAATGAGCTACAATTCAGTTTGAGCAATGAAGCGTAAACGAAACATTGGACCACTAATTTTAAACAGCAAAAACCACAAGTGCAAAAAAAGATTTAATGAAATAAGTGTTATTTAACACTTACTTTGTGCTCAATGGTCGTTTGTAGATTCTTATCCAAATGCACCTTTATAATTTGGGTGCCATCCAATTTGGCACGAATACGTTTGCCTACGATCTCTGCTGGAAACACTAAATCTTCTAAAATAAAATACACAGCAGTTAAACTACGCGAACGGATTATTGCACCGTCTTGTTTTTACGAAAACTTTGTAGTTACTCGTTCACTATCTAAGTCTTTACGGTGCTGATATAACTCTTCCTCTTCAAGTGGTCCTTGCAAACCCTTATGAAATATTTTTCTCATCCACCAGAAACTCCATCTCGAAAATATATTAGCGGTTGAGTAGGGATTCTTTGGGCGTTCAATTTTTCTTCTAGTCCGATTCATGTTAAATTTCTTTATTTACAGTTACGTTTGATTATGATAAACCAAAAATGTAGTAATAAATTCGAAGTTCAAGAAATGAAGATAACCGACACGAGCACCACTCAATATGGTAAATGCAACAAAAATTTTTTAAATCGTGAATAACAGTAAATAGCAATGCAAAAAATTTACAATACTTTTTCAATGTTACAACAAAACTTTATAGACAATGTACGGTAATTACGCGTACTCGTTCTCGTATTCGTACAACAGAAATTATTTTCAAATAATTCCTTATCCTTATGCAAATCATGCAAAATTGTTATATTATTCTGTTTAATGAATTATTATTATTAAGACATATTGAATTAATTGCTGCAAGTTAATTGCTACACTCATTAAATTTGATGAATGTTACCAATATATGAATAAGCTACAATTCAGTTTGAGCAATGAAGCGTAAACGAAACATTGGACCACTAATTTTAAACAGCAAAAAACACAAGCGCAAAAAAA
>NW_024033451.1:0-7755 GCF_002237135.1 Teleopsis dalmanni
CTGGCTCATTGGGTCAAATAGTTTTATTTCACAGCACGGAGTAAACGTTTTTTTTTTTATTTTAACAACAGAGAAGGGGCTCAGGAAGTCACACTGTGGTTGCCAAAAATCTTTTCTTTTACAAGTAATATATTGAGAAAGGAAATTCTGGCGTCAACATATATTTTTTTTGATTATTATTAAAAAGCAAAAGGAATGTTTTTTTTCAAGGAATAATCACTTATTATAGGCTAAATAATTTATTTGGAATTTGGTTAATTAAACTTTGTTAGATCATAAGTTTTCATGGAATAAATAAAGATATATAAATTTATATATATAAAACAACTTTTTTTTTTCTTCTAAAACAACGTCTCAGCGAAACTATAAATAAATTGTCTCGACTCTGGACGACGGCTGAGGATACCCCAGCAAAACTAAAAATTTTGAACGTCACCCAAAAGTGTCGTTACAACACGTGATGCTGTCTAAGGGCCACTTTAGATACCATATTCATATATTCCATATTCACAATAATCTTATTAAGACAAATTATTATAGAAAATATGCAGAATGAAAAAGAATAACTCTTACTTTGGAATATAAATTTTAAAAAATACGATTTTCATACCTTGTATTGTAAAAGGGTCATTCTTTTACAACTCGGACACCTTGTTGACCTCATGATCTCCGATTTTTCTGAAATTTTTTTATGAACTCCTTTTATAAAATAAGAAGACCCGTATCTCGGGAAACGATTTTGTGAAATTTTTCCTACGAGATATGGACCCATGGGGTTTTGAGAATTAGCATTGAGACATATTTTTAAATGGGTATTAATCTGAATCAAAAGTAAAAAATAATTTGTGTGACATAATCCTGTTTTTTTTACTGAAAATTCGTGTGTATATGTTTGGTGTGATATGAAGGATAAATAAATTTTTAAAAGTATATAGAATTTAATATAATATTATATAAGAATATTTGTAGCATATTCTTTGAAAATTCATTCAATGGAAATGTAGTACGCATGTGCTTGATGTGTTTTGCGGGAGAAAAAAAAAAAAATTTTAATTGCTTAAACAATTTCACAAAAGTACAATCAATTATCTTTGAAGCACTGTAAATTTCAAGTTCCTATCTTTTATAGAACTTGAGATATACCCATTTGAAAATATGTCTACAATGCCAATTCCTAAAACCCAATGGGTCCATTGAATGAATTTTCAAAGAATATGCTACAAATATTCTTATATAATGTTATTGATTTCGATTAGTAATTAAATTCTATATACTTTTAAAAATTTATTTATCTTTCATATCACACCAAACATGTACACACGATTTTTCAGTAAAAAAAAAGGATTATGTCACACAAATTTTTTTTTTACTTTTGCTTCAGATTAATATACAAATTCTACTTAAAAAATAAATACTTCCACTGTGATATTCCTTTTAGAATTAAATAAAAAAAATTAATTTATCAGGTGTTTTTACGTTGCTCATATGCACCATAATACCATTAAATCAATTTCCGAAGAAAAACTACACAAAAATGTCTACTGTTTATTTTTAAAATAAATGTATACATAAAATATTAACATTTCAAATTAGTTTCGCTTCATTTCTGTTTTTAAATTATGAATTTTATCATAATTAAACGGCTTAATTCATCTATATAAGAAAAAAGTTTATTAGTTTCTTACTAGCCGAACTATCTAGATAACTGCAGCACATAGTCACACCTTTACCTTTTTTTATTTCCTATAGATTTCTTACCTGTGCAGAGTATTTTTCCAACTGTAGCAAAATAACACTTCACCGAAAAAGGTAGGTGCGAAAATTTTTATTTCGTAGTAAAATTTAAAACTGTATCTAAATAAAATATAAAAAATGATAATAGTTTTGAGAAATTTTTTTTTTGAAGTTTAAGGATTAATATTAGAACTCAAATATAAACAATTTTAATTACTTAAACAATTTCATAAAAGTACAATCAATTATCTTTGAAACGCTGTAAATTTCAAGTTTCTATCTTTTATAGAACTTGAGATATACCCATTTGAAAATATGTCTACAATGCCAATTCTCAAAACCCCATGGGTCCATATCTCGTAGGAAAAATTTCACAAAATCTTTTCCCGAGATACGGGTCTTCTTATTTTATAAAAGGCGTAGATCATGAGATAATTTTTTGCCAAAATCCGTCCGGTTAGTAAAAGAATCACCCAAAAGCACTCTTTAGAAACTATGTATTTGATAAAAATAGTGTGAAATTATTTATTTGATTAAGTGCTAAATATTAAATGCATTGTTTTGTATATTTTAGCCAAATACTGATAGTAATGGTAATAGCGACGATATGGATGGCTCAAGTTTCTCATCCTTCTATTCATCATTTATTAAAACAACTGATGGATCTGACAGCCCACAAGAAACTGACAAGGAGTTCAAACAGGGCAAATACAAAGTATTTTTGGTTAACCTATTAAAACAAAATGAATGTACCTTACTGAATATTATCTTTTCTAGAAAAAAAGTGTTGTAAAGTTAAAGGAACAAGAAGAAAACGACTCGCAACATAGTAAACAATAATTCTTGCATATAGGAAAATTATATAAATTTATCACCGAATTTCACTGCAAATGAAATCAAAAAGTATGGTTTAAATAATATAAAACTGCTGTTATTAATCTATTGGCAAAGTGTAAACTGTACGAATATTTTTAAAAATAAATGCTAATTTTGTTTCTTTAAATGGTTATTCGGTTGTTTAATTTTTAAAATTTAAAGGGTTTTCAAATAGCAAAGAAAGAAAGGACAAAGACAAAAATTTTATTCAATTTATTGAAATTTGGCTGACCATACAAAGCTGTTTCGAGTATTGCCAAGTTCTCATCAATAGTGGTTCTAGAAAATAATCGAATTTCTTAATTAGTTTATACCATAGTCCGTATATAATTTGTTTGGGCTGCAAGTGCCAGGCTTAGAACTCGTGCCTATCAAATTAGAAGCGATGACTAACCATGTAGACGAGTAGACGAGACTACACAAACTTTAAGTGCTCTAGTTCCAGGTTTTTTGTCACTTTTTTATTTAATTAGTAACATTAACCAAAGCACTTGCCGAGCTTTAAATTAGCATAAATAAATTGAATAAAATTTTTGTGTTGTTTATTTTTTATTATTATGGTTTAAGATAAAAGTTTTTTGAATTTTTTTTTTTTGGTATTTAAAAACATTACCGTAAAAGAGAGTACATTACTCGGCTGCAGTATGGTGCTGCGGTATAAATATATAAATATAATAAGTTCAACCTTGCTTTCATAATGTACGTCTGTGAGGCGTACGATCTTTTTACATTTTGCTCTCTCTCTCTCACAAATGTTTTCATAACGTATGCATATTTGCATTTATCTCAGTCGTTACCAGTGGTAGTTGATTTTCGGTGGTAAAATTTGTATATTCTGAGATACTGCCAAGCCATACGTCTCCGAGATGTATGTTTATGTTTTGTGCTACTTGTACAATTTTTGAGTGATTATTAGTTATTGTGTTTTTTTATTTAAATTCAGTACATGTAAGTGTAAATAAAAGCAAAATGGAAAGTAATGAAATATTAGACGACACGCAAATAGCTACTTAACTGACATATCTAGATGAATTTAGCTCAACCGAAAATGAGAGTGAAAGAGAAGCGATTATTAGTTATTGTGTTTTTTTATTTAAATTCAGTACATGTAAGTGTAAATAAAAGCAAAATGGAAAGTAATGAAATATTAGACGACACGCAAATAGCTACTTATCTGACATATCTAGATGAATTTAGCTTAACCGAAAATGAGAGTGAAAGAGAAGATGTGGTATCGGAAAATGATGTTCCAAAATATCAAAAAAGACGCAAAAGATAAAGATCTTAATGTACAGGAAAATCGTGAAAATATATCGCCAGACCCGGAACATGAAGAAACCAACAATAATAGGTCGTCTTTAGACAGCTGGATAGTAAGAGTACTTCAGTCAACATCAAGAAGCAAAAGCCAATATTGCTGGACTACCTCGAAGGGAATAAATGCCGGTAGAGTTCTATCGATGAATGGTGTTCGAATAATAAGAGGTCCCACAAGAGCATGTAAAGCCTTATGTGATCCGATTTCTTCCTTCACTGCTTTTTTTACTGACGAAATAATATCAGAAATAGTTTAGTGGACAGATGCAGAGATATCTCTAATACGAACAACTAATTTGACAAGCAAAACGTTCGCAGATACAAATTGTCTTGAAATTGGTGCTCTTCTTAGCATACTGACTTTGACCGCAGTATTGAAGGACAATCACTTGTCAGCTATTGAGTTATTCAATACCACCTATAGTGGAGATAGGTACATTGTTGCCATATTTGGACAAGACAACAACAACTGTAAGGATGAAAATTTTGCACAAATTTCCAACCTACATAAATTTAAATAAATTTCGAAGAAATCTGAAATTAAAATAGAGGAATTAACATTTAACATAGTTATTAGAAACTACTTACCAAAAAGTCACCCAGCCTGCACGCAACTGCAACACGTGAAGCAATCTGAAATTAAGAGAAAATAAATTTGTAATAAATAGAGAAATATATCTTAATAAAATAATAAATACATTCCTTCTTTGTTCATCCCCGCAAATTTATTTAAATAATTTATTAATAAATAATTTTTCATAATTATAAAATTAAATTATAAATAATTTAAAAAAAAACACGATAAAATTACTAACACCGGCGCTTTCATGTAAAAAGTAAAAATGTAAACAAACATTTGCAAACGTCAAAAACGTCAAAATGCAATTCGCTGAAAAAAAAATGCACAAGGAAGCTTTTGTGCAAAAGTGTTAAAGTGCATTAAGTTTAACTAAGAGAAACTCAAAGCTTTGTGTACTTTGCACATAAAGTTCAAGAGGATGCATATAAAAGACGGCGCAATTTTCTAAGAAGGGAGTGTGTCTTGTATGATCACTCAGTGGCATTGTATGTCAACATATAAAATAAATAAATATTAAAAATGGTACAACGAAACGGGAAAATCCGTGTCGTTACACAACTTCAACGATGCCATTAGGTGAATACTTCGTGAAGGAGTTAAAAAGGCCAATACATGGTACCTGTCGCAACATCACTTTCGATAATTGGTTCACCTTCGTACAACTAGCAAAGAGCTTCCTAAAAGAGCCATATAAGTTGACCATTGTTGGAACAATAAGATCCAACAAGCGAGAAATACCTGAGCAAATAAAAAATACCCGCTCACGACCGTTTGGTACAACAATGTTTTGCTTTGATGGCTCTTTAACTTTAGTGTCATATAAGCTCATATAAGTTCATATAAGCTCATATAACGCACATATAACGCCATATAAGCTAATCTTTGATGGCCATCAAAGATAATATATTTGCTATCTTCCACCGAAAAAGGTAGGTGTGATTATCTGCTGCAGTTTTTTAGATAGTTCGACTACTATGAATCTAATCAACTTTTTAATTCATCTATGGTATATAAGAAAAAAGTTTATTGAACGGTTTAATTATGTTAAAAATCATAATTTAAAAACAGAAATGATGTGGAACTAATTTAAAATGTCAATATTTTACCTTCTGCTCAAAAAGTACTCGGATTTTGTAAATAAAACACACAAATTTAAATTTTATTCCAAATTTATTTTATCTCCTTCAAAATATGCTCCTTCTAAAGCGATACACATATGCCAACGCTTTACCCAAATTTCCATACACTTTTCGTAGGCCCGTGAAGGTATGGCTTTTAGTTCCTTCAGCGAATTCTCTTTTACCGATTCAATCGACTCAAAACGCTTACCACGAAGAAGCAATTCGAGTTACGGGAACAGGAAACGGATCTAGATCTGGTGAATATGGTGCCTGAGCGATGACGGTGGTGCTGTGTTTGGTCAAAAAATCGCGTACAACAAGAATTTTCCATAGTAAAAATCGCTAAATGCACTTGAGGTAGTTTCACATTAACAGCTGCTGTAAACAAACTAATTGACAGATGGCGTTCAAATTTGTACCATATGTCAAGAAAGGGTGTACCCTATTAACAAAAAAAAAATTTTTTTGAAAAAGGTCTATTACTTAAGGAGTAGTTAACAAACAACAAAATCCGGATACTTGTTGCGCAGGTTTAAAAATAAAAAGTGAAAATTTTTGTATAGTTTTTCTTCGAAAATTGATTTAATGGTATTATGGTGCGTATGAGCAACGTGAATGACAACTGATAAATTAATTTTTTTTAATTACTTCTAAAAGAAGTATCACAGTGGAAATATTTATTTTGTAAGTAGAATTTATATATTAATTTGAATCAAAAGTAAAAAAAAATTTTAACCAAGTTAGATGACGGTCGGTTTTGCTTATTTGCTTATTTAGTTGCCTTGATTTCTGAAGCTGAAATATTTAAAAAAGCAAACGGCAGCAAACAGTTTCCGATTGGACTACATTTAGCTATAGTTCTGTATCGTTTGGGCTCTTCAGGAGAGAGTGCGTCAATTAGGAAAGTAGCAACTACTTTTGGAATTGGCGATGGTGCAACTTTGATGAAAATTACACAAAGAATTTTTAGTGTTTTTATAACACTATTGACGAAGTACATCGTATGGCCAAGCTCATCAGAGCAGGAACAAATAATAAGTGACACGTACAATGAATTACCGTTTTGCATTGGCTATATCGATGGCACCGAAATAAAAATTGCAGATGCACCACAAATTAATCAAGAAAAATATTTTTCAAGAAATCACATTTATTCCATTAAACTTCAAGCTGTTTGTGATTACAAATTAAGAATAAGAGATGTTGTTGTTGGTTATGAGGGCTCGACTCACGATGCTAAAGTTTTTTCGAACTCAATACTTTTAAAAGAAAAAGATCGATTTTTTTCTAATCAATCATGGATTGCTTGATTGACCACCACCACATATAAGCACAAAAAAGCTCGCTCACAAAAGCTCCACTTTTACAGCGAACACAAATAACCAAATAAGTGCGGTCATACAGACTGGTATGGACCGCTACGTTAACATAAAAAGAAAATTGAGCCCACAAAAAATGTCTAAGTCAAATTTAAAACAATTAAAATTAAGTGATAATTCTCTATATGGTAATCGCTTTGCCGCGCTCGCTATTGAAAATTATGAAAAGGACCATATATCAGAAATAAAAACTTTCCATCCACCTCCAATTTACTTACGCGAAAAGTGTTCAAATACTCTTGTCAACAATCTTACTAAATTAATTGACTCTAAGTCTTTCTACGTTACTCCTCTTAAAAGAGGTGCAATTGAAGAAACGAAGATACAAACTGAAACCGAACACCAGTTCCGTAAGATTAACGACTATTTAAAGGAAAACTCCAAAAATTTTTATACTTATCAGCTCAAAAGTAGCAAGGGAATAGCAGTAGTTGTTAAAGGTATCGAACCGAATGCTGATACTGAAGAAATAAAAATTGCTGTTGAAAATGCTGGCTTTGAGGTAAAATCAGTTTTTAACATAAAAAACAAAGATAAAATTCCTCAACCTTTATATAAAATTGAATTAGAACCAGATACTAAAAAATTAAAAAATAACGAGATTCATCCAATTTACCACTTGCGTTTCTTGCTAAACCGTAAGATAACAGTGGAGGAGCCTCATAAACGCAAAACTCCAGTGCAATGTCTAAACTGTCAGGAATTTGGGCATACTAAAAGTTATTGTACTCTGCGCAAAGTTTGTGTG
>NW_024033452.1:0-7754 GCF_002237135.1 Teleopsis dalmanni
TTTACGAAAACTTTGTAGTTACTCGTTCACTATCTAAGTCTTTACGGTGCTGATATAACTCTTCCTCTTCAAGTGGTCCTTGCAAACCCTTATGAAATATATTTCTCATCCACCAGAAACTCCATCTCGAAAATATATTAGCGGTTGAGTAGGGATTCTTTGGGCGTTCAATTTTTCTTCTAGTCCGATTCATGTTAAATTTCTTTATTTACAGTTACGTTTGGTTATGATAAACCAAAATTGTAGTAATAAATTCGAAGTTCAAGAAATGAAGATAACCGACACGAGCACCACTCAATATGATAAATGCAACAAAAATTTTTTAAATCGTGAATAACAGTAAATAGCAATGCAAAAAATTTACAATATTTTTTCAATGTTACAACAAAACTTTATAGACAATGTACGGTAAAATTACGCGTACTCGTATTCGTACAACAGAAATTATTTTCAAATAATTCCTTATGCAAATCATGCACGAAATCCACGTCGTAGTAAAAGAGAAACAATAATTGAGCTTTACTATCGAAAACAAACATCACAGAAACATTCACAGAAATAAAAAAAACACCCTACAGAGTTAAGGAACTGTTGCGCTAACGCTACCAATTGCCAGATATCGTCGATCCGACGATATCTATAAACAAAAAAATAATCAAATCACCCTGACAAAAATGGTCATTTAAAAATTGTGTTGGTTAAGGTGGTGATAATAACAAATGGTTGCTCTTGTGGATCTTGGTGCGTAATGGTATCAACAAGATTCTTTATAGTTCACTTAACTTCGACCGCAAAGTAGCCTCGTCTCTCCAGGATATTAAAATGCAAACCCGTACAAAACCGATACTTTTTGATATGAGTATCGGTATTTGACAATATCAAGATCAGCACTAAATAATACTGGAGTGTTGTACTCAAAAAAGCACTTCTCGGTGAATGGTTGAAAATAGATTTATAGGTTTATATATAGGTTCTACATGTTTATTTGCATACAAGGGGTAGTTCATTTGTTGACGACTCCAAGAAAATAATTCGAGATCCATTGTTATGTCTCCTATACAAGATCCTAAACAGCATTACCTAAATTATATATATAATAATTGTATATGTATTCGTACAGCTCATTCCACTATAAGTACAATTAACTAAAAATAATTAATAGCATTTTTGTGAAATTTAACATTTTACAGTTAATCAATGTATTTATATATTTTATATACGTAATATTGAAAATAGACAATTCTACGACGACATTATTTTTTGCTTTTGCTTTTATTAATAGTTGTTTTTTCTTTCGTTTTGTTAGTTGTTTTTTTTCCTTTTGATATAGCTGGTTGCTTTTTGACTGACGTAGCTTTCACATACTCGTCGTGTAAGTGCTTATTTACTTTTGTAGTTGTATATGTGTCTGCGTGTGTGTTGCTGCAGTAATAGTGTTTCTTGTCGTCAATAAGCTTATAAGTATGAAAAGTTCAATATAATTTAATCAATTCAGGGGAAAAAGAAAAGCAATAAAAATCAAGCTTGGTTTTTTTTTGAATTCTGCAAATATATAAAACATATTTAAAATGATAGAAATATACGTTTGCTTGTTACATATTAACTTCGAACCACGGAAAAGCATAAGAGCAGTAATTATTGTACAAAACAACAAAGCATGCTGCTGGCTGGTATGCTTAGCTCGCCGCTACTAGTGACGCGACGGACAATAGAAGCAACAAAAACAAAACATAAATATGCTAAAGAAATAACAAATTTTTACCGGTACACCAGCTGTTTTCAATGACGAATTGAAAGCAGCTGATGTTGTTGTTAGTATTGTTTTGTTTGCTGCTGTTGCCTGTGCTGTTACTAATGTAGTTGTTGTGGTTGTTTTTGCGTTTTATGTGTAGTAGATGTCACAAAAATGTTAATGACATTTTGAGTGCACTTTAATATTTTTAAAGGTAATTAAAAAAATAAAACATAAGATGAAAATATTATGAAATAGTGTAAAAAAACAGAAATTAAAAAACAAATGTATTAAAAAAATGTAGAAAATCAGTATTTATTTTTGCTAAAATTACAATTTCTTTTCTCTTTATAGTTACTAAATCTTAGAATAGTAAGAGGAGAAGGAGATATATATAAGTACATTAAAATAATAACAAAAACAGACGATAAAGATTCTGACTTTTGCTTAAACAACAAAAGCAGTAAGTAATGTTAATAATTTATTAAAAAAATTACAATTATTGTAGATATTGCACTGATGAAATAATTAAATTTGCACAAAATTATATTTAAAAAGAATTTGTATTCAGTTATTTGTTATTTGTTACAACGTTTTATTATATAAAATATATAAAAAGGCAAGATACATTCATTGATACATATACAGAGATACATTCATACATTTCATTGAATGTATCTTGCCTTGTTATATATTTTATATAATGAAACGTTGTAACCAAATAACTGAATATAAATTCTTCTTTAAATATAATTTTATGCAAGTTAGTTACCAGAAGCATATAAATTCAACTAGTATTAAATTAGTCATCAAAAGTAACGAGCGAGGAGTTTAATTCAAGTCTAACTAGTATGAAACTGATGTGATAAGAAGTGATAATTGATAGAAATATTAAAAGCATTCACGAGAAAAGCTAGATTGTCTATAAGGATGAGATACTTTCAGTTAGTAAGTAACAAGTTGTTTATTTTATATATAAGAAACTCTAACGAGTAAAGTTATTACTCTATCAAATTGAAACACTCGTTGATTGGTTGGTTGCAGTGGCAGATCAGCAGTTTTTTTTTTCTGAAAATTTAAAGTTAAATAGATCTTTTACCGATCAACAGTCTGAGAAATTGCCAAAATAATACTTCTTTAAAAACCTATTTCTTCTGGAGAGTAATGAAACTCTGTTTCGAGAGTATATATAAAACATACAAAAATTCTAACGAGTTAAGTACTTCTTAGTTTATACAAACCAACTAGATGAATGCATATCACAACTTTCATAAAAAAAAACAAAATGCTATAGCATAAAATTGATATATAACAAAATATTACGTCTAATTTAGCTGCTTTTAAGAACGGCCGAATCTACGTCCCGATTTCTGCGCACTACCACAACAGTTTACTTAGCTAAATACGTTTTGTATTACAAGTAAGGTTTCGATCAAGAAAGAAGAGAGAGATCGTTGTTCTTATAGATTCATATATTTACCCAAAGATGTAATTTAGACAACTCCAGAAAATATCTTAGAATTGCACGATCTACTAATAGTTGAACATGAATTAAATATAAAATGAAATTTTCATTGATAAATTTTAAAACTTCTTAAATGGATGCATACCATTTTATTTAGGAGTACGAATTAATTTGAGATTAATGGAATTTAAATTGATTCAATCAGAATCAAGGTAAAGAATCTGACCACTAAATTGTGGCGGTCGATTGGATTTAAGTTTTTAAGTTAGTGCATTTATGCGTCATACAAGTTACTATATATACTCTTAATCTTAATAGAGCTAGGACAGATTATGTTGCAGGAAGACATCGATCTTTCTGGGAGATATTAGACGGAGATTTATTAAGAGTTATATCAATATATGTTGCTATTGATTCAATCAGAATCAAGGTAAAGAATCTGACCACTAAATTGTGGCGGTCGATTGGATTTAAGTTTTTAAGTTAGTGCATTTATGCGTCATACAAGTTACTATATATACTCTTAATCTTAATAGAGCTAGGACAGATTATGTTGCAGGAAGACATCGATCTTTCTGGGAGATATTAGACGGAGATTTATTAAGAGTTATATCAATATATGTTGCTATATTCATGATATAAATAAAGGAGTCGGTGAATGCATTTTGGAGGGAGCACTCTACTACACATGATATCTTTAGGTTGCATCACGTAAGCGGATATTTCATGAACAACAGTTGGATACTTTTAAGATAAGCATTCTAGATTCTGTATAAAGATGATCAATATGAAATTGCAATCCGCAAAGTCCTGTTATAACAGGATTATAATTAAAAAAAAAAAGTACACAATATAGTCCTATTGTTTTTATATATTAAAAATAATTATCATTCAAACATAGATAAGTTGGTAAACCTTAATTGTCCGAATAAAGAGCTTTCACTGTATATTATATTTTAAAATTAATGCTTAAATTATTAATTACTTATGCTAAACTTTTATAAATGGCCAACTAAGTAAGTGAGTAAACTTTTATGACAAAGAAACAGAATCGGTCAGACCAATGTTTTATTATTCTTTCCTTGTTAATTATTAAGAAGGAAAACATAATAAATAATTTTCAAAAGTAAAGAGTATTGATAACCCTTTTCATTGCACTGTAATAGACAGCTGTTAAGGCATAACCATATGATCACAAAATAAACACTACAAGGGTTAAAATAAATAGAAATGTAAAATAGTGTAAATAGGAGTGTAAAAAGTAGATCACAAGAAATTGACATTATTGCTATTTTATTTTTATATAAATATTTGGAATATTAGATATTATAAGAATATATAATTGTATAAGAAAAATAATTTTAAATGCATTAGTGGAACTTAATTTTTCAATAAAAAAAATATAAAATAAAATCAATTAAATATTTCCTACTTCACTATATTTCATTTAAGAAGTTTTAAAACTCCATTGCACAAATTAAAAAATTTTTCATTTTTATAAAGGAGTGAAAAATGCAATATAAAATAAAATAAAGTAACATTAAAAATAATGACAGTCTATCATGTGTTTTCATTGTTGCTCGCATCCCACATCACCATTTATGGGAGCACAAAACATAAAAAAAAAAGCAACTGACAAGAAGACCAATGACAAAAAAGAACATTATTGTATGTACCAAAAGCAAAACATGAGAAAAAGTGGCGTCACTTTCTTCCAGTGCTCGTTGGAATGGAATACTCATTCGAATACAGAAACAGAAACACCAAAAACATATGAAACGAATTGATAAAGGAAACGCGCAAGCAGAACAGGTATAAGCAGCAACCGCATGGAAATATGAGCGACACACAACACACCTTTCTGTACCTTGTTTTTGTGTACAATTTGTTTTGTGCACAATCAACGTAAAATCTGCATAACAAAGAAAGACAGTAAAATATTTTCCACATTCTTGAGTTTTGTCTTCAACTCCATACTCTTTTTAATTTACTCTTTTGCGTACAAGCAGTGCGAGAATAGACAAGAAATTTGTGTGTTCTGTAGCAATGCAGAACACACAGATGGTTTACCGCCAGGCTGCAGCAGCAGCAAACGAAGAGTATGTTCAAAAATACAATACCGAAACAAACAAACAAAAATCAATAATATGCAGTTTTAGTTGTTTTAAAACATAAAATTGTGTGAAATATTTTCTTAATTTAAGAACACATTTAATTAATTTTCAATCAACAAATACAAATAATAAAAATAACATAAAAAAATGTAAACTTACTGCAATTCATCATCCAATTCTTCGGCGCTGTTATAGTCAACGGTACACAATATGACTTCCTCGGTTTTTATGGTTACAGGAATAGACATTGTGTTTTATTTTAAACAATTAAATATATCCCCGCGAAATATTTAAATATACTTTATTTGATGTATTAAATTTTATATTATGTATTCACAAAAATAATTTAAATATACACATATATGTATATTGTAGAAAAAAAGAACAATATATTTATAAATTTAATAGAAAAAAAAACACGTGTTTTTATAAAAGTTGGTTACTTGCGTTATTTTTACGTTTTTATAGCAACTTTTAATTTGCATTCATAATATTTAATTAATTTTTTACTCAATATTTGAAAAATAATTTTTTTTTAAATAAAACTAACAAAAACAGAAATCAGCGGTAGAGCTATTATTTTCCATATGTTTTTGGCTTTATGCCTTTGAACAAATTTCACAAATTGTATGGTCACTTTTTTGTCTCACTGGCACATATGCGCAAGAATATGTACATACATATGTACATACCATGCAGCAGAAGCATGTATGAGAAAATAAAAAAAAAAATTGCTGTTTAACTTGCATTCTCACATTCGAAAAATATATAAATGAAAATTTTAATATTAATTTTTATTTATTAATAAACAAATTAAACTTGTATATTTATACTCCAAATATTACTTTTAATGTTCGAATGTTATAGAAACAAACTTTAATTGTATGAATTTTGTTATTTTCTGTACGTTTCTAGCAGTTTTATACACTGAACATACCGAAAAAAGAGTTTGTCAGCTGCAAGTTTTATTAGCGGCAAATTGCTATATATAATAAAATCACAAAATTTTAATTTTATTTTGGAATATAAAAACAATAATTATTGTTAAATAAAATCAAATTTATTTATGTTTTAACTATTTATTTTTAAATATTCACACACAATTTTCAATTTTCGCTGAAAATTTTTCCGTACACTACAGATCGCGACCGTATTGTTCAAACGCTGTAAACGTAATAAAACTGAAACACTGAGAAGTCGTGTATATAAATCAGTTTGTGTGGATTGTATTAGCAGACTTGTATGCAATACAATCCACAATGCTCTTCTCACCAATTGTTTAGTATAGTAACTGTATGATTTATATGCGTTCCTTCTCTTTCGAATAACAAATAAAATGTTATGCAGAAGTTTTACAGTTTATAAAATTGCACAATGAATGTGGATTGTGGAAATGCACTTTAATTGATATATTTTTCGGCTTATTAGTTTTTTTAAATATTTAAATTTTATATAACATGTATAAATATAAATTATTTAAATTATTTAAATTATTTAAATTATTTAAATTATTTAAATTATTTAAATAATTTTTTTTAAATTTTTTTACAATTTTATGAATTAAATCATTTTTAATTGCAGTTTATTAATATACGTAAATAGTAAAACCCGCAAAGCAGGAAAATGAATTTTTACTTAATAAAATTCAATTAACTCAAAAATATATTATATATTAATTATATATCAGCAAAACTAATGTAATAATTTAATAAAATTAAAAATTATAGCAATTTACATAGAAAATAACTTTCATATATAGAAAATAATTATTTTAAAGACATTTTTGACACTGATTTAAATGAATTTCTAGAGTATTCCGATGAATTTCGTCGAAATAAAAATTAAATGAACTCATAAAAGAATTTTTTAGCCGGTAAATTTGTGTAATTATTTACTATTATTAATTTATTAAGAAAAAAAAAATCTTTTTTTCTGCAAACTTAATCCTTAAATTAATTCGCAAATAATTTTATTATAAAAAAAGAATTCAATGAACCACTAAAAAGGTTTGATTCATGCATCAAATATATATGTATGTACTTTAGATAAAGTTTTTAAAGTCATTCTAAAATCAATTTTTTTTTTTTGCTAAGGAAGCTATGTAAATATATAATAATATTTTATAGTATATCTAGATATCGTATAGGCTAATGTGCTTCTGATGTCGCAATTTTTGGCTGCACGTTCAAAAATTTTGTTTTACATGCAGTTCATTTACATGTACATGCGTACATTTTTAAATGCATTGGATTTCAATAATTTACTGCAGGCTTTTAATTAACAAAGCATATAAGTTTTGATTTATTTTGTTTGAGGTAGCTCTGAAATTAACAAATAATAATTTAAGATTCAAAATAGTAATTCTTTGAGGAAATTGGCTACTTCTGCTAACAGAAAGGGAAGATAAAAAGAAAATTTGCAAACATCGCTTGCACAACAATTT
>NW_024033453.1:0-7754 GCF_002237135.1 Teleopsis dalmanni
AGCAAATATTCTCAATCGGATTTTGGTCTTGATCAAGGTGAAGCTTTATTACGTGGTATGCAGGATTTACGTGAAGAATTGAATGCTTTTAGTGAAACTGTTGCTAATTTGACCCATCGGGCTCAAACAATTGTTCCACTATATAAAAGACGACAACCGGTAAATAATCAATGCTCTGTACAAGCAATATGTGCTTATAAGCAGCAAGGTCAACTACAAATTGAAAAGGGAGAAACTTGTATCTTGCTCGATAACTCTAGTCGAGTTAAATGGAGAATTTGTAATTCAATAGGACAAGAGGGTTCAATTCCTAGTGCTTGCTTATTAATGCCTCCTCCTGACCAAGAGGCAATTGATGCAGCTGAACGACTTAAACGGTTATTCGATCGTTCTGTGACCAATTTCTTGCAGTGGGTCCAGAACAGCGTACAGCGATACGGCGTGCACTCAATGATGACGCAGATAAACTTTTAAGTGAGGGTGATCCAAATGATCCACAATTAAGACGTTTACGCCGTGAAATGGATGAAGTAAATCGTTTATTTGACGAATTTGAAAAACGCGCTAGAGCTGAAGGTAAATTAATTTAATTAAATTAGTTTATTTTTATTTTTTTCGTAGGCGGGGGTATATTCACCAATTATAAAAACATTTTATCAAATAACTGTCATACGAACTTAATTTCAATTAAATTTAAGTGTAAATTTTTTACTTGATGTTAGATTGAATACATAAATTTGTTTAGTACGAAAATAGTATTCTCTTCAGTAGTGTCTTATTAAAACTATTTCTGTATCGTTTGTGATGAAGAAATTATTTGCCAGCCGTAGAACTCGTGGTACTAAATAAATAATTTTAGCTTAAATTTAATTTTACAGATTTAAAACGTATTCAAATATTTTATTATACTTTTTAGAGGAAAGCAAACAAGTTAGCCGAATCTTCACAGAAGAATGCATTGCAATCAAAGGAAAACTTGAGGACATATTAATCTCAATTCTCGCTTTGGAAATTTACTTTGCTTCATTTCAAGAAGCGCCAAACGAAAATGGATGTGTGTATGCGAGAGTTGTCTGACTACGAGAGAAGGAATAGAGAAAGAGCGAAAAACAATATATTCGCTAATAAATTAATTTATAAAAAAATTGTAATTTATATTACAAATTTTTTTTAAACAATTATAATAAACTAAATATATATAAGCTTATAATATATGTTTGCCCCTTAACAAATATATAACAAAAAATATTTTATGCAAATAAATTTTGCGCGGCAGTTTTTTGCACTTGTCATTTTACTCTTATTCGTATGTGAATTTGATCAAAAATCATTTGCTCTGCTCTCTCACTGCAAGCAAACGGTTCAGTTTCTGTTATTTCTTCTTTCTCTATTTAACAACTTTTTTATACAGTTTTTCGATTTTCGTTTTTGCTGTTGTTTGTTTGCACAGAGTAGAACATAAATATTTTAGGCGGCCACCGTCTTGGAAGTCAAGTTATTTGTTTTTGAGGCCGTGCACTACACACTACACACATATGGTGTGTTTGTTAGTTTGTTTAATTTGTTGTGCAAGCGATGTTTGCAAATTTTCTTTTTATCTTCCCTTTCTGTTAGCAGAAGTAGCCAATTTCCTCAAAGAATTACTATTTTGAATCTTAAATTATTATTTGTTAATTTCAGAGCTACCTCAAACAAAATAAATCAAAACTTATATGCTTTGTTAACTAAAAGCCTGCAGTAAATTATTGAAATCCAATGCATTTAAAAATGTACGCATGTACATGTAAATGAACTGCGCATGTAAAACAAAATTTTTGAACGTGCAGCCAAAAATTGCGACATCAGAAGCACATTAGCCTATACGATATCTAGATATACTATAAAATATTATTAAATATTTACATAGCTTCCTTAGCAAAAAAAAAAAAAAATTGATTTTAGAATGACTTTAAAAACTTTATCTAAAGTACATACATATATATTTGATGCATGAATCAAACCTTTTTAGTGGTTCATTGAATTCTTTTTTTATAATAAAATTATTTGCGAATTAATTTAAGGATTAAGTTTGCAGAAAAAAAGGTTTTTTTTTCTTAATAAATTAATAATAGTAAATAATTACACAAATTTACCGGCTAAAAAATTCTTTTATGAGTTCATTTAATTTTTATTTCGACGAAATTCATCGGAATACTCTAGAAATTCATTTAAATCAGTGTCAAAAATGTCTTTAAAATAATTATTTTCTATATATGAAAGTTATTTTCTATGTAAATTGCTATAATTTTTAATTTTATTAAATTATTACATTAGTTTTGCTGATATAATTAATATATAATATATTTTTGAGTTAATTGAATTTTATTAAGTAAAAATTCATTTTCCTGCTTTGCGGGTTTTACTATTTACGTATATTAATAAACTGCAATTAAAAATGATTTAATTCATAAAATTGTAAAAAAATTTAAAAAAAATTATTTAAATAATTTATATTTATACATGTTATATAAAATTTAAATATTTAAAAAAACTAATAAGCCGAAAAATATATCAATTAAAGTGCATTTCCACAATCCACATTCATTGTGCAGTTTTATAAACTGTAAAACTTCTGCATAACATTTTGTTTGTTATTCAAAAGAGAAGGAACGCATATAAATCATACAGTTACTATACTAAACAATTGGTGAGAAGAGCATTGTGGATTGTATTGCATACAAGTTTGCTAATACAATCCACACAAACTGATTTATATACACGACTTCTCAGTGTTTCAGTTTTATTACGTTTACAGCGTTTGAACAATACGGTCGCGATCTGTAGTGTACGGAAAAATTTTCAGCGAAAATTGAAAATTGTGTGTGAATATTTAAAAATAAATAGTTAAAACATAAATAAATTTGAGTTTATTTAACAATAATTATTGTTTTTATATTCCAAAATAAAATTAAAATTTTGTGATTTTATTATATATAGCAGAACACACAAATTTCTTGTCTATTCTCGCACTGCTTGTACGCAAAAGAGTAAATTAAAAAGAGTACGGAGTTGAAGACAAAACTCAAGAATGTGGAAATATTTTACTGTCTTTCTTTGTTATGCAGATTTTACGTTGATTGTGCACAAAACAAATTGTACACAAAAACAAGGTACAGAAAGGTGTGTTGTGTGTCGCTCATATTTCCATGCGGTTGCTGCTTATGCCTGTTCTGCTTGCGCGCTTCCTTTATCAATTCGTTTCATATGTTTTTGGTGTTTCTGTATTCGAATGACTATTCCATTCTAACGAGCACTGGAAGAAAGTGACGTCTCTTTTTCTCGTGTTTTGCTTTTGGTACATACAATAATGTTCTTTTTTGTCATTGGTCTTCTTGTCAGTTGCTTTTTTTTCTGTTTTGTGCTCCCATTTTGTGCAACAATGAAAACACATGATAGACTGTCATTATTTTTAATGTTACTTTATTTTATTTTATATTGCATTTTTTCACTCCTTAATAAAAATGAAAAATTTTTTAATTTGTGCAATGGAGTTTTAAAACTTCTTAAATGAAATATAGTGAAGTAGGAAATATTTAATTGATTTTATTTTATTTTTTTTTTTATTGGAAAATTAAGTTCCACTAATGCATTTAAAATTATTTTTCTTATACAATTACATATTCTTATAATATCTAATATTCCAAATATTTATATAAAAATAAAATAGCAATAATAAGGGAAGAATAATAAAACATTGGTCTGACCGATTCTGTTTCTTTGTCATAAAAGTTTACTCACTTACTTATAATCAGTATAATAAAACTTTTTTTTATATATGAATTTGACATATTTTCTCGTTTAGAAACAAATACTTGCAGCCGACTATGGATCAGATTTATCATCTGTTAAAGAAGAATTGGATAGTCAACAACATGAACACAAAATTATCGATAAATTTCACTCTAAAATTGTAAATGACGAGCGGCACCAAATGAAATTTTCTGGCGAAGAATTGAACAATTATCAAGATTTACGACGCCAAATGTCTACGCTTTGTGGATTGGCTTATAGAGGCACGTCCATCTTTCTCACCACCACGACGAGACTTACGTCCACCAGACAGTGACCCAGGAGCAACACAGTATTATAGCCATAGACTCGATGCACTAAATATAAAATACGATAGATTATTAGAACAATTATCGCAGAGGCTTAAAACAGCTATCGAAGTAAATGGCAGCGATGGCTTGGTAAGTACCATTTTCGGGATTATAGAATTTATACACAATAAGCGATTTTATTTTTATTTTTAATTAAAATACCGTCTAATTAAAACCTAAACTAATAAAATAATTCACTTGATATTTCTATTTATTTCTACTGATCTAGAAGTATAAATTACTTGTAATGATGATTAAAAGTGTGATTTTTCCATCATTTTCTGCAAACTTTAAAATAGAAACTCGTTTTCTCATTTTTATTGCAGTAGTTTTATTTTTAATTTATTTCATCAAATATAGGAAATAACTTGTTTTTTTTTTATCCACTTTATGGTTGGATGTATATTTTACTTATATTTATTCTAATACTCCAACGAAAAATCATTACTTATATTTTTCAATATTTTACAAACAATTCTTATTATGAGAAGATTTAGTGTTTCCAGCAGAGATCGTAGGCAAACGTATTTGTGCCAAATTGGATGGCACCCAAATTATAAAGGTGCATTTGGATAAGAATCTACAAACGACCATTGAGCACAAAGTAAGTGTTAAATAACACTTATTTCATTATTTTTTTGCACTTGTGTTTTTTGCTGTTTAAAATTAGTGGTCCAATGTTTCGTTTACGCTTCATTGCTCAAACTGAATTGTAGCTTATTCATATATTGGTAACATTCATCAAATTTAATGAGTGTAGCAATTAACTTGCAGCAATTAATTCAATATGTCTTAATAATAATAATTCATTAAACAGAATAATATAACAATTTTGCATGATTTGCATAAGGATAAGGAATTATTTGAAAATAATTTCTGTTGTACGAATACGAGAACGAGTACGCATAATTACCGTACATTGTCTATAAAGTTTTGTTGTAACATTGAAAAAATATTGTAAATTTTTTGCATTGCTATTTACTGTTATTCACGATTTAAAAAATTTTTGTTGCATTCACCATATTGAGTGGTGCTCGTGTCGGTTATCTTCATTTCTTGAACTTCGAATTTATTACTACATTTTTGGTTTATCATAACCAAACGTAACTGTAAATAAAGAAATTTAACATGAATCGGACTAGAAGAAAAATTGAACGCCCAAAGAATCCCTACTCAACCGGTAATATATTTTCGAGATGGAGTTTCTGGTGGATGAGAAAAATATTTCATAAGGGTTTGCAAGGACCACTTGAAGAGGAAGAGTTATATCAGCACCGTAAAGACTTAGATAGTGAACGAGTAACTACAAAGTTTTCGTAAAAACAAGACGGTGCAATAATCCGTTCGCGTAGTTTAACTGCTGTGTATTTTATTTTAGAAGATTTAGTGTTTCCAGCAGAGATCGTAGGCAAACGTATTCGTGCCAAATTTGATGGCACCCAAATTATAAAGGTGCATTTGGATAAGAATCTACAAACGACCATTGAGCACAAAGTAAGTGTTAAATAACACTTATTTCATTAAATCTTTTTTTGCACTTGTGTTTTTTGCTGTTTAAAATTAGTGGTCCAATGTTTCGTTTACGCTTCATTGCTCAAACTGAATTGTAGCTTATTCATATATTGGTAACATTCATCAAATTTAATGAGTGTAGCAATTAACTTGCAGCAATTAATTCAATATGTCTTAATAATAATAATTCATTAAACAGAATAATATAACAATTTTGCATGATTTGCATAAGGATAAGGAATTATTTGAAAATAATTTCTGTTGTACGAATACGAGAACGAGTACGCGTAATTACCGTACATTGTCTATAAAGTTTTGTTGTAACATTGAAACAATATTGTAAATTTTTTGCATTGCTATTTACTGTTATTCACGATTTAAAAAATTTTTGTTGCATTTACCATATTGAGTGGTGCTCGTGTCGGTTATCTTCATTTCTTGAACTTCGAATTTATTACTACATTTTTGGTTTATCATAATCAAACGTAACTGTACATAAAGAAATTTAACATGAATCGGACTAGAAGAAAATTGAACACCAAGATCCCTATCAACCGCTAATATATTTTCGAGATGGAGTTTCTGGTGGATGAAAAAAATATTTCATAAGGGTTTGCAAGGACCACTTGAAGAGGAAGACTTATATCAGCACCGTAAAGACTTAGATAGTGAACGAGTAACTACAAAGTTTTCGTAAAAACAAGACTGTGCAATAATCCGTTCGCGTAGTTTAACTGCTGTGTATTTTATTTTAGAAGATTTAGTGTTTCCAGCAGAGATCGTAGGCAAACGTATTCGTGCCAAATTGGATGGCACCCAAATTATATATAAAGGTGCATTTGGATAAGAATCTACAAACGACCATTGAGCACAAAGTAAGTGTTAAATAACACTTATTTCATTAAATCTTTTTTTGCGCTTGTGTTTTTTGCTGTTTAAAATTAGTGGTCCAATGTTTCGTTTACGCTTCATTGCTCAAACTGAATTGTAGCTTATTCATATATTGGTAACATTCATCAAATTTAATGAGTGTAGCAATTAACTTGCAGCAATTAATTCAATATGTCTTAATAATAATAATTCATTAAACAGAATAATATAACAATTTTGCATGATTTGCATAAGGATAAGGAATTATTTGAAAATAATTTCTGTTGTACGAATACGAGAACGAGTACGCATAATTACCGTACATTGTCT
Organism: Teleopsis dalmanni; assembly: GCF_002237135.1. Lineage (NCBI taxonomy): Eukaryota > Metazoa > Arthropoda > Insecta > Diptera > Diopsidae > Teleopsis > Teleopsis dalmanni. Next base: position 6,852 of record NW_024033453.1, read on the forward strand.
ATAAAGTTTTGTTGTAACATTGAAAAAATATTGTAAATTTTTTGCATTGTTATTTACTGTTATTCACGATTTAAGAAATTTTTGTTGCATTTACCATATTTGAGTGGTGCTCGTGTCGGTTATCTTCATTTCTTGAACTTCGAATTTATTACTACATTTTTGGTTTATCATAATCAAACGTAACTGTAAATAAAGAAATTTAACATCAATCGGACTAGAAGAAAAATTGAACGCCCAAAGAATCCCTACTCAACCGCTAATATATTTTCGAGATGGAGTTTCTGGTGGATGAGAAATATATTTCATAAGGGTTTGCAAGGACCACTTGAAGAGGAAGAGTTATATCAGCACCGTAAAGACTTAGATAGTGAACGAGTAACTACAAAGTTTTCGTAAAAACAAGACGGTGCAATAATCCGTTCGCGTAGTTTAACTGCTGTGTATTTTTTTGCTTTAGAAGATTTAGTGTTTCCAGCAGAGATCGTAGGCAAATGTATTTGTGCCAAATTGGATGGCACTCAAATTATAAAGGTGCATTTGGATAAGAATCTACAAACGACCATTGAGCACAAAGTAAGTGTTAAATAACACTTATTTCATTAAATCTTTTTTTTGCACTTGTGGTTTTTGCTGTTTAAAATTAGTGGTCCAATGTTTCGTTTACGCTTCATTGCTCAAACTGAATTGTAGCTCATTCATATATTGGTAACATTCATCAAATTTAATGAGTCTAGCAATTAACTTGCAGCAATTAATTCAATATATCTAAATAATAATAATTCATTAAACAGAATAATATAACAATTTTGCATGATTTGCATAAGGATAAGGAATTATTTGAAAATAATTTCTGTTGTACGAATACGAGAACGAGTAAGCGTAATTACCGTACATTGTCTATAA
>NW_024033454.1:0-7750 GCF_002237135.1 Teleopsis dalmanni
CACTTTTTTAATTTGTATTGAGAGCAACAACAATTTTGATGTTGACGTGCCCGTGACACTACTCATAATATGGACTCAATTCAGACAGGTTTCAGCACACATTTAACTTTGTTGAAATATATGGTGAGTTTAGCATGTTAAATAAGAATCATGACGGAGACTTATATGTCCATATATGCAACGTCTGCGTGAAGTTTTATTTTTATAGTGAACAAGAATGTTCATTAACAATCTTTATGTCCCTTACCACTGGTGGGGGGAAACAATAAATGATTGGTGAGACGTTGATTTACTTTCAACAACTGATTTTATTTAAATTGACTTGTTCTTTTATACAAAATAAAATGCAACCGTAATTGCAAAACATACAATAAATAAAATAACTTATTGCTTAATTCGCACAAATTGCTTAATAAGCAATAGTTGCGAATGCTTTACTTATGACCTAATTTTTACTTTTTGTTGATTCGTCAACCAAGAAATTAAGCAACAGGTGTGAGCGATTAACTCATGACCTAGTTCTTAATTTTTTGTTGATTCGTCAACATTATGCCGGCTCTGCGTTGGTATTACGAGTTGGTCTAGATTTGTTAGCCTCAGCAGGTTGTTGTTTATGTGCAAGACCAAGCGACATCGTAAGTGGACGGTGATGTATGATTATTGGCTGATGTTGATGGTATTCTCGGTTTAATGTAACACATGTAATATAATACTCCAACGAATATGATTATTATTATAGCTGTAGCCCCGATGACCCATTTCTTCCAATATTGATGAGTCATTATTGTTTTCCAAGATATTTCGTTGACTTGGTCCATGTTGTCTTGAGCATCCCTTGCGGAGTACAAAAGCATAGTTGATAAATCTTGCACCAATGGGATAACGGTTTCATTTGTAATTTTATGCATTCTACTGTCAAGTATTGAAATGTTTTGGATGCTGATTGGTTTAACGTGGTGTGTGATTGATTGAAATTCTTTCATCATTCTTCCTTCCAGTTGAATAGTCTTAGAATGTATTACACAATCTGGAGAGATATGAATGATTCCCGTATAATTCAGAACTACTTCTTCACGTTCAATATGACAAATTACATGAATTGTCGTTAAATTTGGTGTAATGAATATCCAAGCATTGGGCGTCCAAAGCTCTTTCCAAACTGGTTGTATAACTTGAAATCTTTTTGACGGACAGTTATCGAATGTTAATTTATTATACAATTGCTTAATTACACAATTGGAACTCTCGTCAATGTTGTAAAATATTGTTGGATGAATTAACCTAGTACCATTATTCAGCTTGGTTGCAGTCTCCATTTGACTGATAGTAACGTCAAAATATTTTTTACTGCTATAATTGATGCCAAATGTGGATGTTAACAATTCGATTTCTTGATATATATTATCATTAATTCTTTCTGGAATCGTGTTGAATCTAATGATTTCATATTCTTCTATATCGCTGATTGTGAAATAACCATAAATTATAACGTTGTCAGTATCTCGAACATATTCCAATCTGTTCATCGGGATTGGTAAGACATACATTTCTGATCCAATTTTTGAGGAACATCGAGTTATAATATCATTGATTTCATCATGCGAAAGGAATTCATAAAAATGACTGCGTTTTAAATATACATTGAAGATCTTATTATATTTTGATTCTACTTCTCGAATGTAATTGGATGCCATTATATATGAATTAAGTACATATATATTCAGTTTATTTCCTTCTCCGATATCATGCCAACCTTGCATCTGACTAATAGCCTGCAATCCTTCGTTTAGTCTTTTACTAAAGCTGTTGATTTTGTTGATGATTTTAGTTTCTGTGTTGTTTACTGCCGCTATTGTGGATATCATGATTCTAGCATTTGATTTAGTATTTTGGATCAATAATTTCTGATTTTGATCCAACATTTCAATGTCGTGATACACTTCATCGTTTACACCAAAAAGTGTTGTTAACACTGTACCTAATATTCCTCGGGGACTTCTTGTAACTGATGATTCTGCCGTCAACAATCGATCAATGGTTGTTCTTAAGATGCGCCCTTCATGACTTAAATTGGAAACTAAATCGTCACATTGTATATAAGGATTGACAGCCCTTGACTTGGTACACAACATTGTTAATTGTTTTATGGTGTTATTCACGTTCCTTTGATGTTGAATTATGTCACGGATTGGAAATGTGATAGTGGTTCTAAGTGTTCCTCTTTGTATTTTTGCTTTGCCTAATCCTTCAATGAATAATCCTGATTCGGGATATGTTATAGTGGGTGTGACTAATGTAGTTCCTAATGTGAGATATGCCAAAAATATAGCAAGTACTGTAGATTTTGATTGCTTAGCCGATAACCATTGTCGTCGCGTTTTAGGATCTCCTGCAGTAGACTTTGTCAAAACTATTTCTTTATTTCTGATAGTGTTTCCAAATGGTAACATATTTTGAGTGTCTGATTCTGCTTTGATTAATGTTGCTTCTTTAAATAATTTTGGGAACTTCTCCTGGTTTGACGGAATATGACCTTCTTTTACATTATCAGTGATTGGTAGAAGACATATTTTTTGGATTGTACGTTTTACTATCCTCTTTTGGGTTTTAATTGTAGCAACTCGGGTTAAGCCATCTGTTCCTGTATGAACTTCTATAACTCTGCCTAGAGGCCACATCGATGATATTAATGTTTCGTCCTTCAATAGGACTAGTTGACCAATTTCTAAGTTTGGTATGGATTTTGTCCATTTGTTTCTCTGTTGTTGAATGTTTCTTATATAGTCTTGGAACCACCGTTTACAAAAGTCTTGCTTTATTTTCTGCACAATCTTCCATCTTTTTAGGCTGGTTTCTGTAAAGTTAATAAGACTATCATGCGCTGGAGTCATCATAATACTGTTCAGTGATTGTCCTGATGTCGTTTTTGCGGACGCATCAAACACCACTCGAAGTTTTGTTGTCGTGCTGTCTTCTTTAATAACTGCATAATGCGGCAAATAATATACCTTTGTCTTTGGTTTTTCATTAACTTCCTTCATGTGACCCAGCTTAATGTATTCTTGCATAAAGTTCACATACTCTTGTTTTAGTGCTGGATTCTTCTGAAGTCGTTCTTCTAGTGAAAAGAACCGTTTCAATGCCATTTTTCTGGACTCACCTAACGTTTCTCTATCATTTTTTAGCGGTAACCTAACGATGTAACGTCCTGTTTTATCGCGGGTGCAAGTTGAATCATAATGTCTCTCACAACGCCTTTCTTCTACTGTTCTTAAGTCTGCATTTGGAATTTCCTCTAATTCCCAAAACCGTTTTAAATACTCATCGCTGTTGCTGCAAGCCATGGTGCATAACGTTATTTTGTTTGTGATTGTACGCTCTACATCTAAAGGTCCTAAAAATCCATCCAAATAGTGTGTTTTGAGCCATTGGAGAGCTGTCTGACCCTTTAATTAATCCTTCTTTAAACACTTCTGGTAACACGTCCGACCCAATTAACAATTGTATTTCCTTTGGTTCAGCATACCAAGGATCTGCTAACTGCAATCCATCGATATGCGACCATTTTTCTGGCGTGAATTCTGCATTTGTGCGTTTGTGATGTGATTTTTAGTAACACTATTGTTTCGATATGACAACTCTTATACTTATCATGTATAGATTGAATTTCTAATGAGCATTTGGCTATCACGCTTGTTATTTGCCCATTGATACCTTTTACATGAGTTTGATAATTGGTCAATGGTGCTCTGATTGATCTTGCTAATTGTTCTGTTATTATACAAGATTGTGATCCTTGATCAAGAAGCGCTCGTATCGGATTGAGTTGTTTTTTAGTCCTTTTAATTACCATTGCTGTTGCTAGTAAAACAGTTTTTTCCTTTTGGATGTTGTACGACGCTGCCACTTCGGTCTCCGTGGTGTTCTTCAGTATTGGCATCCTCTGCTTATTTATGTTATTTGTGAATGTTGGTTTGCCTTTAACTTGTTCATGCAAAAGATGATGGTGTTTTGTGTCGCAAATTGTACAACTTCTTTTATTCAAGCACAACTTACTAAAATGCCCACTCTGAAGGCAATTAAAACATAACTTGGAGCTCATAATCTTTTCACGCCGTTCCGGCACCTTCATATTTAGAAACTTTGAACATCGAATTAATTGATAGTTACTATTACACACCAAACATAGCGTATGCACTGTAGTAACATGCGTTTTTGTATTTACAGCTGTTGGTCGAAAATTATTCTTATTTTCGCGATTTGTGTCACGAGCTGCCTCCAATCCTCTAACTCTGCTCTCAATAAACTCGTATAAGCTGTTTGATTTTGGTATTTGTGTTGATGCTCCTCTTGAATGTTGGTATAATTTTCTGGTTTCACCATCTTATTTTGGAAGCAGTATATGAATTATTAGTGGATCCCAACTTGACGTGTCCACATTTAAATTACGTATACCATATAACACTTCTCTAGAAGCACCTATTAATGTTTTTAAGTCCTGTGCATTTTCGTTTCTTATTACTCTGAGCGACAATAACTTATTAATAAGATTGTCCACAAGTATTACTGGATTTTTGTATCTTTGTTTCAGCAGTTCAATTGCCGCTGTATAATTGTTCGCCGTTATTGTTAAATGATTTATGAGCCTCGTGGCTTCTCCCCACAGACTTCCTTTTAAGTACTGCATTCTTTCTACATCCACTAGATTATGGTTTTGTTGAACTAACCTGTCGAACAGTTCTCAAAATGGACACCACTCTTCAAATCTGCCGTTGAATATTGGTACATTCAACGGTGGTAGTTTGATATTGTTACTTACAGGTGTTCTTGTATCTGAAACGTTTTGACTACGAACGTTCAGTTCTTCTTCTAACTGAATATATACTCCTTCGTATATCGATTCCAGTTGAATGAAATCTCCATAGTCAATTGCATCATTGCTGAGCAGGCATTCATCGTGTAATTTTGATATTTTTGGCCAACAATTCTTTAGTTTTTCAAACTTAAACTGTAACGTTTTAATACTTTTCGTTAAGTCTATTGTCTCTTTGATCTGCAACAGACTTGTACTTAAGGTTGCTCAACATTTGTTCGTAATATCACATGGCTCGGTGATGGTGACTTCGTCATTGATACTTACGTCTTGATTCCTTGATGACCGAGCTTCTTCTTGCTCTCTTTGCTTTAGTATTTTCAATTCATTATTAAATCGATTCTCGATTTCATTCCGTCTTTGTTGTAACTCGCCAAAGTAATTTTTTGTGATATATTCATGATCTGATCAAATTTTTGATCAGATTATCATTATTGTCTTCAAATGCGTCCCATTTCTGACGCAAATTTTCCAAACGCGTCTCAAAATACTGTCTTGAGTATCTTGTGGTAGAACCCTTTTTAAAATTTATCCAGATCCTCTGGATCTCACCTTCAATTTCCTTTTGTTGTTGGATAGCTTGGTCTATCTCTTCGTTCTCCATGATGTCCTCTATTTGTAATTGATTTGTGTTTGTTGAAAGCCTCGGTACACTTCTGCTTTACTCCGATGGCACATTTGTATTCACTTCACTCCGATGTTAAAAGCCTCGGTATGCTTGTATTTATTTCACTCCGATGTTAAAAGCCTCGGTACGCTTGTATTTACTTCACTTCGATGTTAAAAGCCTCGGTACGTTTGTATATATTTCACTCCGATGTTAAAAGCCTCTGTACGCTAGTATTTACATCACTCCGATGTTAAAAGCCTCGGTACGCTTGTATTTACTTCACTCCGATGTTAAAAGCCTCAGTACGCTTGTATTTACTTCACTCCGATGTTAAAAGCCTCGGTACGCTTGTATTTACTTCACTCCGATGTTAAAAGCCTCGGTACGCTTGTACTTGATTTAATCTTAGACTTAAGTCTCTTAGTTTGGTATATTTGAAACTCTTACCACTGGTGGGGGAAATTTCAAATATCCGGCTCGAAGGACCAAAATGAACAACGATATTCATTACCAAACTATAAGTTTCTTACCACTGGTGGGGGGAACAATATACGAATGCGGAGATATTGATTGTAAGTCAATAACTGTTTTTATTTAAAATTGTTTCTTCTTTTATACAAAGTAAAATGCAATAATAATTGCAAGATGTACAATATTTACTTAAATTAATTTATTATTTAATTCGCACAGATTGCTTTCTAAGCAACCTATGCGACCGCTTAACTTATGACCTAATTCATAATATTTTGTTGATTCGTCAACCAAAAAATTAAGCAACAGGTGTGAGCGATTAACTCATGACCTAGTTCTTATAAAAAATAAGTCAATAAGTGAACTTTTGCCTATAGGCGTGAGACCATTATAAATAATTTCAATTATTTTTAAGAAGGGTTCTAGATCTCTGTGATTTCCTGAGAAGCTGGGAATAGCCTTTGTAGCTACTTCTAAATTGAAATCAGACATGGTTCTTCTTGTGTTATCAGATTCAGTGTTGGAATTTTCCGTAATGTAGGTGACTGGTGTTGGTATTGGTGTTGATATAGAGTGTGGTATTGACATATCAATATTGTATTGTGATAATATTTTTATCAATTTGTCTCTTAAATGCCAGAAAATTTCTAAACCAGTTTCTTTATGTTCTTTTGAAAACTTATCGTTGTATACGTTTAGTATACTTCGTATCGATTCAAGTGTGGAGAAAAGTGTTTGTAAATGCTTGTTTACAGTATCTTTCTTGATTTTTATAGTTTTATTTAAGCATTTATATGCTTTATTAAAATTTTCTTTTTCGACTAATATATTTTGGTAAATTTTTTGCCATGTGGCCATTATATTTTCTTACTCATATTCGTACCTGTTGTCTAACAAGGTTACGTTTTAATTTTTTATAAATTTGCTTAACGATAAATGATATTATTATTATTATTACAGTTACCGATAATATCATTTCTAAATAACTTATATTTGACATATTATTGTTTACAATATTATTATTCTTATTTTCAATTGTTTTGCCTATTTCATATCCTGTGAATATGAGTGGAATTGAGGTAAAAATTTTATTCCAAAATCCCATTTTAATAATATTAGTAGAAAAAAAATTTTTATATATATTTTTTTTTTTTTTATATTTAATTTTTAAATAATTTGTTTACATAATTAATCAATTTTAAATGTTTCTTATTTATATGATTATTTAATTTTTTACTTGTATGGTAACTTTTACCACAGACAAAACAATTGAAATTATTCATAATATAAAATAAAATACAAAATATAATATAGATATATAAAAAAATATAATTTATTAATTCTTCTTATTCCTGTTTCTGCGCAAGTCCTTTATCTCCAGCTTGATGTTCTTCTTTTCTGCAACGGTTGTCACCAGGTTGTACCTCTCGTACAGTTGAGCAATTTGCCTTCGTTGGCGGAATGCTTTTCCTCTCCGTCTGTTTGGCTTCTTTTTTGGTGGTGGATTGACAGGTGTGGTAGGTCTTTTTCTTGCCTCTTGTCGCCTTTTGTATTCTTCTATTGTAATTGCTTTTGGGCCGGCTGACCGTGGTGTTGGTACATACGTCGGATGTGCTTCTTCGTGTTGCACCACTTGTTCTGGAACGTATTCTTCTGATTTTGTATTCGTCGCTTGAAGTAACAATTCGTATTTGCGAAAAATTGCATGGAAGGTCGCTTCATCTACCATATCGTGTTGATCTCAATTAATTCAAATGGTATAGTTTCTAATTGGTCCGCTTGGCACTGAAGCCTGC
>NW_024033455.1:0-7746 GCF_002237135.1 Teleopsis dalmanni
AGACACAATAACGACAGACAACTCTTTGTCAGGGCAACACTGACATAAAGACGGCAAAGGGTAACACTGACAGAAAATGACACAACGAACGAAGGACAGAACGAACAGAAGAGTAGAGTAGAAAACACGTGTGTGCAATGCGTAATAAAATGTATGAACAGTATTTTGCTGCTGGTTGTGTGTAAAAGTTTTGTAATTTGTTTCTGAAATCTTAGTTCATTTAATTTATAATTTAAAACTAATAAAAAGTGCACGATTAGTGGAATTACGTCTTACAAGTCTTCTTTTATTTGGACAATCGGTGGGTGAAACCACATATATATATATATATATATACATATATATATAAACACATTTTTTTTTATTTATATATATGAATTTATATATATATGTATATGAATTTTTAAATTCAAATACTTTTTAAATATATATATATATGTAAAAGGTAAGTTTATTATATATGTAAAAGATAAATTTAAATAGTCAATATAATATAATTCACACACTCGCCAATAATAAAAATAATGAAAACTTATAAAAACCATTAATTAAAATCACGATAGCACAACTGCTTGCTCACACGACGACCGAACTTGACAACTTTTAAATACGACTGCTTCACTCAACGTCGCCAACTGAACTGCTTAACCACTACTGCCAGGGTTGCCACATCTGTTCCTCTTACATATATATATACATATAATATTGTAACAATTTTATTTACAGATACTTGCTTTCAAAAATTTCCGTCAGCTGATGAAAAAAAAACTTCACACATCCTTCAACAACATTTCGTACATGAGAATGATCGATTAAAAAAACGAATACTAAAGACACAATCTAATATTTAATTTTTTATTTTATTTCATTATTTTATATAATTTTTGAAAATATATTTAACTACACTTGTATGTTTAGTAATATCTAATTTAATATCTATTTAATATTATCTAGTATTTAAAAAAATGTAATTAATATTAGCATTAAGTTAGCAATAAGATATATAAACTACTTTTAATACTTAATTTTTATTATTTTATTTCATTATATTATTTTTTTTTGTAAATACAATTAACTATAAATATATATTAAAACTAGATAACCCGACAAACGTTGTTTTGCCTTATAAATTATTTCTAGTTTCTAGATAAATTCTAGTGTAGACAAAAAGTAACTTACTTATTATAAGTGTGTAAGTATATATATGTGTGTGTGTGTGTGTGTGTGGTATATGCATGAAATAGGCATGGAGCGCTATGAACGAAAAGGAAAATAAAAATAACAAACGCCCAACAATATTATTTTTAAGTTATTATAGTTTATTTATAAAATTATTAATTTAAAATCAATAGATTTGTATTATACCAAGTTCCCTGGCAACAACTGTTGTATCTTCAAATTTAAATTGTCTTGGATTGACTGTAAATAATAATAATGATAATGGGTCAGCACTCAGTGTGTCTTGGATTAACTGTAAATAAGCGTTCGATTTAAATAAATTGAGACATGCATCAACTGGTGAAACTTGCTGGCGGGGCATCCATTTTTTTGTTTGAGCCCATGTGAAATAGCGTGGTACTTGTGAATAGAGTAATGTTCTTGCGAAGGCACCAAAATCATCCGTACTATTACACAATTCAAAAAATGCAGTGCGTGTAGATTTAGGTGGATTTGTACCACGATCAATCACTGTCTCGTTCGTGAAAAATACACGCTGACCGTTTTCAAGATGGACGGCTAACTGAACAGCTGCTGGATCCCGTTCATGAATTAGAAAATCGAAGATACGCCAAGCAGCTTCATTGGAGCTGATGGACCGACCAATTTGGTAGAGCGTAATTTCACCGTTTTTGTTCATTGGAGGAGCATTTACATTAGTATTTTCTACTCTAAACACAGCCATATCACTCCCTTTATGGACATACTTATATATTTGATGCTCTTCACAAAACTACAAAACTCAACATTAATATGAGCATTGTATGTCTTGCTTAGCAGAGGCGAATACGGCACCACCCGCCATTGTCCCCCATTATCGGGATTTCTTCGACATATTGGATATCCGTCGGTATTTTTATAGTATCATAGTGAAATCTTTAGAAAATGCTTTAGTAGCATTTTCATTGAAAAAGTTCGCGGCAAATGGACGTGTACTAAATTCGCTCTGTAAAATTTAACTAAATAGTAAATTTGGCTAAGTAGTAAATTATTTAAAGTACTTACAGTATCTTTTTAATTGCACATCAACAAAGTGTTATAGTTATGAAAGTTTCTGCGCATGATTTGCTGAATTAATGGTATAAATTGTGTGCGTATATATTTTGTAATGGAAATGGATCAGAATTTGGCGAATTTATTTATGGAACATAATTTTTATTAATAATAGTGGATCGTAATTTATATAATACAAAAAAAATCTGATAGAGACAGATAGCTGCAGTTTTTATACACAAATACATAAATCAGCTGATAGAGACAGCAAAAAAACAAAAAAGCTTTTAAGCTTAAAAATAATAAATTAAAAGAAGTGTTGTAAAACTTCAAATCCAATTATATAAAATATAATTGTAAAGTTTAATTATTGAATATTAATACGAGAAATTTTGTGAAGAATTGAAATTAAAGTTTTTGCATTAACATTTATCTGAATTCTTGCTGACCGGGAAAAGTGTGTAAATAAACCAAGATATTTAACATTTTGTTATATATTTATCACAGACAAGAACCTGTTTCTATTTATAAGTCTTTAGCTATACATGGATGTCAACCAACCTCCACCCCAGGGTGGGGGGCAAACACCATTCTCGATTAAAAATATTCATAGCGACATGTCATCAATTCAGCTCGCAAAAATTAAAGAAATGGAGCTCCTATGCCTCCAACTCAGAAAAGAAATTGAATTTCTCAAAGCAGAAAATGCCTCCCTTCGAAGTGCAAGTGCAATATTCCCAGACAGAAAAGATGGTGAACAAATTGAAACACTCACTTATGAGACTGATGAGGAGGAACTTGCTAAAGAAACAGATTGGATTTTGAAAAAAAAGCCAAGCAAAAAGCGTAAAGCCGTAGAATCTCCAGACTGCAACACATCCCCATTGAATTCCTCTAATGTGGCAACTATAGCGAGCAGTAAAAATACCCAAGTGGAGCTGAAAATAGCGCGTCCACCACCAATTATGGTCTCTGAAGATTATAAATACTCAGAACTGCAAGCTGTTGTAAAAAGTAACTGCAAGAAAGATTTTTTTATTAAGCTCCTCAATAGCGGTACTTATAAAATCAGTACATTTGAAATAGGCGACTACAGAGCTATTACAAAAGTGCTGTCTTCAAAAAAAGCTGCCTGGTATTCGTATGAAAACAAGCATCTCCGACCATTAAAGGTTATTGCAAAAAATCTTCCTCATTCATGTGACCCAGTCGATATCGTATTCGATCTGAAACAGCAAGGTTTTAAAATCGTGAACGCGGTCAACAAATGGAAATCACATTCAAAGATTCCACTTAATATGTTCATGCTTACATTTGAGGCGACAGAGGATATAAAAAAAATATATAACATTAAAGCTATTTTAAACTGTGTTGTAAAAATTGAACCAATAAAACACTCAAAGCAAATACCACAGTGTAAAATATGCCAAGCGTATGGTCACACACAAAATTATTGCGGCAAATCAGCCCGGTGTGTTAAATGTGCTGGCAGTCACAGTACTGCAGAATGCAACAAACCTGATCAGCACCAACCAAAATATTGCAACTGCGGTGAGGGACACCCGGCCAATTACAGAGGTTGTATAGTAGCCAAAGAACTTCAAAAATTGAGAAACAAAAAAATTGGTGAACAAAACAAAGGTAAACAGCGTAATCATATATCGGCTGAAAACCAACCTGAAAATAATCAAACTGATGTTCTAAATAAAAACCCAAAATCGCTGAATAATAAAAAAACATATTCGGATGTAGTTCAATCCAACACTGAGGACGATGGTAATTACAAAATACTAACACAAATACTGGAAAAAATCACTACTCAAGAAAACTTTTATAAAGCATTGGACAAACGCTTGACTAGGCTAGAGCAAAAACTCAACAAAACAAATAATGCTTAGTTATATAAAAATAATGCTATGGAACTCGAACGGTCTTCTTCAACACCTTAGAGAGCTTGAAACAGTCCTATCAGTCAAAGATGTTGATGTTTGCTTAATTAGCGAAACTCATTTTACTAACCAAACATATGTTAAACTAAAGAATTACGAAGTATATAGCGCAGTCCATCCTAGTAATTGCGCTCGCGGAGGAAGTGCTATTTTAATTAAAAAATCATTAAAACATTACGAGTCTACAAAAATATCCAAAGAGGAATTCCAGGCAATAACTGTTGTCCTTGACTTACAAAGCAAATTACTACTAACATCGGTATACAGTCCTCCAAGACATTTAATTAAATCCGAACAATACAAAGATCTTATAGAAACTCATAAGCATCGCTTCATTATGGGTGGCGATTTCAACGCTAAACATACGCATTGGGGCTCTCGCTTAATTACAACGAAAGGTAGAGAACTCCTCAAAGCTATACAGCAAACTGGCTGCGAATGCTTGTCATCCGGTAACCCAACCTATTGGCCAACTGACCCAACAAAGGTGCCTGATCTACTCGATTTCTTTATAACCAAGCAAATTTCGTCCTACAATTTAAAAATAACAGATGGAGTAGAACTAAGCTCCGACCATTCCCCTCTCTACATAACCCTCTTCGAATCTGCCTTAATAAATAAAAAATGTCTAAAACTTGAAAATAAATATACAGATTGGAGTTACTTCAGAAGAATCCTTAATGAAAACACCATTGCTTCAAAAGAAATTTGTGAAGAAAATGATCTTGAAAGCGAAATTTTGAACCTTACAAATTTCTATTTTATTTCTATTTCTATTTCTACTACAACATGCGGCATGGTGCAGCACGCCCACATTAAGGAATGCAACCTATCCTCATAAATACCCAAAAGTCATTGTGGATCTTATGCGGGAAAAAAGAAAGATGCGGAAAAAGTGGCAGCAATCCAGATTTCCAGCAGACAAAGCCATTCTTAACAGACTTGCAAAAGAACTCAGCCTAAAAATCAAGCAATTTAAAAATAATCAATTTAACTACTACCTATCTAACTTAAGTAATGATCGTGCTACCAACTATTCTCTCTGGAAATGCACACGAAACCTTAAGCGACCTTTAGTACACAAAGCTCCAATTAAAAATCACGCTAATCAATGGGCTAAAAGCGATGAGGAAAAAGTGGAGGTCTTTTCCGAACACCTGTCAAAAGTGTTTTCCATAGACGAAAACGTTAACAATGCAGTAATCTGCCCTCCTAGGACAGCACATTCATCATGTATTCCACCAACAACCGAGCTTGAGGTAATGATGATTATTAAAAATGAACTTAAGCTAAAAAAAACCCCAGGTTATGAATTGATAAGTGCTGAAGTTTTAAAAGAAATTCCTGCAAAATGCCTAGTTAAAATTACGAATATATTTAACGCTATAATACAAATGCGAACCCTTCCATCCCTGTGGAAAGTATCTGAAATTATCATGGTACATAAGCCAGGAAAGGATATTAATGACGTAAGTGGTTACAGACCAATAGCACTTCTGCCTGTACTTTCAAAAATATTTGAAAAAGTCTTACTGAAAAGAATCCTTCCTCTGATTGAAAGTCAAAACATAATACCTTTACATCAGTTTGGTTTTAGGTGCAATCACTCCACCATAGATCAAGTCCATAGGATTACCAATGTAGTAGAAAAAGCTCTTGAGGAAAAAAAATCTGCTCAGCTGTGTTTTTAGATGTGTCGCAGGCTTTCGATAAAGTCTGGCACTCCGGATTGCTTACCAAAGTAAAAAATATTCTCCCAACGGAGTATTATGACATAATCTCCTCTTACTTATCTGATCGTTACTTTCGAGTAAAGCACGGTGATACCTATAGTAAACTGCATAAAATTAACGCTGGAGTTCCGCAAGGTAGTGTCTTGGGTCCTCTCTTATATCTGATTTATACACACGACTTGCCAACGAGTGCAACAACGTTCACAGCAACTTTTGCTGATGATACTGCAGTCCTTGCAGTTGGAGAAAGCGCAGTAATAGCAGCTAATAATTTGCAAAATAGTATGGACAGTATAATTGCTTGGACAAAAAAATGGAAAATTAATCTGAATAAAGAAAAATCAGTGCATGTAAATTTCACAAACCGAAACATCAGTTATATACCTGTCTACATCGATGAAGCACAAATCCCTCACGAATACTGCGAAATACTTGGGTATGACTTTGGACGCTAAACTAAGATGGAGCGAGCACATAAAAAAGAAAAGAAGTGAATTAGATCTTAAATTCAAATCGTTGAAATGGTTAATCGGCAAAAAATCAAAACTATCGCTTTTCAATAAACTTGTATTATACAAACAAATGCTCCAGCCAATCTGGACATATGGAATACAGCTATGGGGTTGCGCAAGCAGAACACAAATTTTCATCATCCAAAGATTCCAAAATTTCATGCTACGGAGTGTAACAAACGCGCCATGGTACGTGAGAAATTCTGACTTACATCGTGACCTTGGAGTGTCAACAGTACAGGAAGAAATTCATACCAAAGCCAAATCACACCAAGATAGACTTAGTTGTCACATAAATGCTGAGGCGCATTTACTAGCGACAACTGAGCCAATACGCCGTCTAAAGCGCCGAAAGCCGTGCGATCTTTGGGCTTAAATCATTGAAATATAGTACAATTAATTTATTATTGCGTGGAATCGCCTAATCTATTTAAATTTAAATTGCTTGTTAGTTATCTAATAACTAGTTGCTTTATGTCTTGTTTTGTTTTATTTATTGTTCTTTAAAATCATATATAATAATAAAACAATTTATAATAAAAAAAAAAAAAAAAAAAAAGTTTTCCATTGCCAATGCAAGGGGACAGACGAAGAAAAGAAGTGGATGTAAATGCTTCGATGTACTTGTTGGCGTAGTTACATAAAATATTAAGAAAATTTTTCTTTTCAAAAATATAAACGAAATTTTATGTCAAACAATACAGAATTTTTTTATTAAAAGCAATAAGGACTATTTTTTGCTGAGTAGGGACTCTATATTTTAGTGTACTGGATACTGGGATGAATACGCGGTCAATGAGAGCATTTTGGGAATCAACGATAGTGCAGAAATTAGGGGCAGTTTTATGAATTCAGTATTTTCATAGACAACAACTTTTCATATCATAGCAAGTTTTCTTTTTCAAAAATATAAAAAAATTTATGTCAAAAAAATAAAAAAATTTTTGTTAAAGCAATAAAGATATTTTTGCTGGATAGGGACACCCTAATCACTTTAGCGGTATGAAAAATAGATAGTAGCCGATTCTTAGACCTACTGAATACGCATATAAAATTTGTTCATCATGTTCATCAAAACATGGAACTTAGATGGAATACATCTGAAATTATTATCACAATTTTTTATTGTTTATAATTCATTTATTTTATTACAATCTGTCAGATATGAATGACAATAAGTAATATATATTAACATGAATCGTAATAATAATTATTACAATCTATAAAAGAAAGTCACGTATGGACTATGTCCAGTGACATATCCTTATATACTTAAAATAAGATTGTGTGACCTACATATACATATTTAAAACGATCCTCGATGTTTTTCTTTTTAACCTT
>NW_024033456.1:0-7746 GCF_002237135.1 Teleopsis dalmanni
ATAGTGAACGAGTAACTACAAAGTTTTCGTAAAAACAAGACGGTCCAATAATCCGTTCGCGTAGTTTAACTGCTGTGTATTTTACTTTAGAAGATTTAGTGTTTCCAGCAGAGATCGTAGGCAAACGTATTCGTGCCAAATTGGATGGCACCCAAATTATAAAGGTGCATTTGGATAAGAATCTACAAACGACCATTGAGCACAAAGTAAGTGTTAAATAACACTTATTTCATTAAATCTTTTTTTGCACTTGTGTTTTTTGCTGTTTAAAATTAGTGGTCCAATGTTTCGTTTACGCTTCATTGCTCAAACTGAATTGTAGCTCATTCATATATTGGTAACATTCATCAAATTTAATGAGTCTAGCAATTAACTTGCAGCAATTAATTCAATATGTCTAAATAATAATAATTCATTAAACAGAATAATATAACAATTTTGCATGATTTGCATAAGGAATTATTTGAAAATAATTTCTGTTGTACGAATACGAGAACGAGTACGCGTAATTACCGTACATTGTCTATAAAGTTTTGTTGTAACATTGAAAAAGTGTTGTAAATTTTTTGCATTGCTATTTACTGTTATTCACGATTTAAAAAATTTTTGTTGCATTTACCATATTGAGTGGTGCTCGTGTCGGTTATCTTCATTTCTTGAACTTCGAATTTATTACTACATTTTTGGTTTATCATAATCAAACGTAACTGTAAATAAAGAAATTTAACATGAATCGGACTAGAAGAAAAATTGAACGCCCAAAGAATCCCTACTCAACCGCTAATATATTTTCGAGATGGAGTTTCTGGTGGATGAGAAAAATATTTCATAAGGGTTTGCAAGGACCACTTGAAGAGGAAGACTTATATCAGCACCGTAAAGACTTAGATAGTGAACGAGTAACTACAAAGTTTTCGTAAAAACAAGACGGTGCAATAATCCGTTCGCGTAGTTTAACTGCTGTGTATTTTATTTTAGAAGATTTAGTGTTTCCAGCAGAGATCGTAGGCAAACGTATTCGTGCCAAATTGGATGGCACCCAAATTATATATAAAGGTGCATTTGGATAAGAATCTACAAACGACCATTGAGCACAAAGTAAGTGTTAAATAACACTTATTTCATTAAATCTTTTTTTGCGCTTGTGTTTTTTGCTGTTTAAAATTAGTGGTCCAATGTTTCGTTTACGCTTCATTGCTCAAACTGAATTGTAGCTTATTCATATATTGGTAACATTCATCAAATTTAATGAGTGTAGCAATTAACTTGCAGCAATTAATTCAATATGTCTTAATAATAATAATTCATTAAACAGAATAATATAACAATTTTGCATGATTTGCATAAGGATAAGGAATTATTTGAAAATAATTTCTGTTGTACGAATACGAGAACGAGTACGCATAATTACCGTACATTGTCTATAAAGTTTTGTTGTAACATTGAAAAAATATTGTAAATTTTTTGCATTGCTATTTACTGTTATTCACGATTTAAAAAATTTTTGTTGCATTTACCATATTGAGTGGTGCTCGTGTCGGTTATCTTCATTTCTTGAACTTCGAATTTATTACTACATTTTTGGTTTATCATAATCAAACGTAACTGTAAATAAAGAAATTTAACATCAATCGGACTAGAAGAAAAATTGAACGCCCAAAGAATCCCTACTCAACCGCTAATATATTTTCGAGATGGAGTTTCTGGTGGATGAGAAAAATATTTCATAAGGGTTTGCAAGGACCACTTGAAGAGGAAGAGTTATATCAGCACCGTAAAGACTTAGATAGTGAACGAGTAACTACAAAGTTTTCGTAAAAACAAGACGGTGCAATAATCCGTTCGCGTAGTTTAACTGCTGTGTATTTTATTTTAGAAGATTTAGTGTTTTCAGCAGAGATCGTAGGCAAACGTATTCGTGCCAAATTGGATGGCACCCAAATTATAAAGGTGCATTTGGATAAGAATCTACAAACGACCATTGAGCACAAAGTAAGTGTTAAATAACACTTATTTCATTAAATCTTTTTTTGCACTTGTGTTTTTTGCTGTTTAAAATTAGTGGTCCAATGTTTCGTTTACGCTTCATTGCTCAAACTGAATTGTAGCTCATTCATATATTGGTAACATTCATCAAATTTAATGAGTCTAGCAATTAACTTGCAGCAATTAATTCAATATGTCTAAATAATAATAATTCATTAAACAGAATAATATAACAATTTTGCATGATTTGCATAAGGAATTATTTGAAAATAATTTCTGTTGTACGAATACGAGAACGAGTACGCATAATTACCGTACATTGTCTATAAAGTTTTGTTGTAACATTGAAAAAATATTGTAAATTTTTTGCATTGCTATTTACTGTTATTCACGATTTAAAAAATTTTTGTTGCATTTACCATATTGAGTGGTGCTCGTGTCGGTTATCTTCATTTCTTGAACTTCGAATTTATTACTACATTTTTGGTTTATCATAACCAAACGTAACTGTAAATAAAGAAATTTAACATGAATCGGACTAGAAGAAAAATTGAACGCCCAAAGAATCCCTACTCAACCGGTAATATATTTTCGAGATGGAGTTTCTGGTGGATGAGAAAAATATTTCATAAGGGTTTGCAAGGACCACTTGAAGAGGAAGAGTTATATCAGCACCGTAAAGACTTAGATAGTGAACGAGTAACTACAAAGTTTTCGTAAAAACAAGACGGTGCAATAATCCGTTCGCGTAGTTTAACTGCTGTGTATTTTATTTTAGAAGATTTAGTGTTTTCAGCAGAGATCGTAGGCAAACGTATTCGTGCCAAATTGGATGGCACCCAAATTATATATAAAGGTGCATTTGGATAAGAATCTACAAACGACCATTGAGCACAAAGTAAGTGTTAAATAACACTTATTTCATTAAATCTTTTTTTGCGCTTGTGTTTTTTGCTGTTTAAAATTAGTGGTCCAATGTTTCGTTTACGCTTCATTGCTCAAACTGAATTGTAGCTTATTCATATATTGGTAACATTCATCAAATTTAATGAGTGTAGCAATTAACTTGCAGCAATTAATTTCAATATGTCTAAATAATAATAATTCATTAAACAGAATAATATAACAATTTTGCATGATTTGCATAAGGATAAGGAATTATTTGAAAATAATTTCTGTTGTACGAATACGAGAACGAGTACGCATAATTACCGTACATTGTCTATAAAGTTTTGTTGTAACATTGAAAAAATATTGTAAATTTTTTGCATTGCTATTTACTGTTATTCACGATTTAAAAAATTTTTGTTGCATTCACCATATTGAGTGGTGCTCGTGTCGGTTATCTTCATTTCTTGAACTTCGAATTTATTACTACATTTTTGGTTTATCATAACCAAACGTAACTGTAAATAAAGAAATTTAACATGAATCGGACTAGAAGAAAAATTGAACGCCCAAAGAATCCCTACTCAACCGGTAATATATTTTCGAGATGGAGTTTCTGGTGGATGAGAAAAATATTTCATAAGGGTTTGCAAGGACCACTTGAAGAGGAAGAGTTATATCAGCACCGTAAAGACTTAGATAGTGAACGAGTAACTACAAAGTTTTCGTAAAAACAAGACGGTGCAATAATCCGTTCGCGTAGTTTAACTGCTGTGTATTTTATTTTAGAAGATTTAGTGTTTCCAGCAGAGATCGTAGGCAAACGTATTCGTGCCAAATTGGATGGCACCCAAATTATAAAGGTGCATTTGGATAAGAATCTACAAACGACCATTGAGCACAAAGTAAGTGTTAAATAACACTTATTTCATTAAATCTTTTTTTGCACTTGTGTTTTTTGCTGTTTAAAATTAGTGGTCCAATGTTTCGTTTACGCTTCATTGCTCAAACTGAATTGTAGCTTATTCATATATTGGTAACATTCATCAAATTTAATGAGTGTAGCAATTAACTTGCAGCAATTAATTCAATATGTCTAAATAATAATAATTCATTAAACAGAATAATATAACAATTTTGCATGATTTGCATAAGGAATTATTTGAAAATAATTTCTGTTGTACGAATACGAGAACGAGTACGCGTAATTACCGTACATTGTCTATAAAGTTTTGTTGTAACATTGAAACAATATTGTAAATTTTTTGCATTGCTATTTACTGTTATTCACGATTTAAAAAATTTTTGTTGCATTTACCATATTGAGTGGTGCTCGTGTCGGTTATCTTCATTTCTTGAACTTCGAATTTATTACTACATTTTTTGGTTTATTCATAACCAAACGTAACTGTAAAATAAAGAAATTTAACATGAATCGGACTAGAAGAAAAATTGAACGCGCAAAGAATCCCTACTCAACCGCTAATATATTTTCGAGATGGAGTTTCTGGTGGATGAAAAAAATATTTCATAAGGGTTTGCAAGGACCACTTGAAGAGGAAGACTTATATCAGCACCGTAAAGACTTAGATAGTGAACGAGTAACTACAAAGTTTTCGTAAAAACAAGACTGTGCAATAATCCGTTCGCGTAGTTTAACTGCTGTGTATTTTATTTTAGAAGATTTAGTGTTTCCAGCAGAGATCGTAGGCAAACGTATTCGTGCCAAATTGGATGGCACCCAAATTATATATAAAGGTGCATTTGGATAAGAATCTACAAACGACCATTGAGCACAAAGTAAGTGTTAAATAACACTTATTTCATTAAATCTTTTTTTGCGCTTGTGTTTTTTGCTGTTTAAAATTAGTGGTCCAATGTTTCGTTTACGCTTCATTGCTCAAACTGAATTGTAGCTTATTCATATATTGGTAACATTCATCAAATTTAATGAGTGTAGCAATTAACTTGCAGCAATTAATTCAATATGTCTTAATAATAATAATTCATTAAACAGAATAATATAACAATTTTGCATGATTTGCATAAGGATAAGGAATTATTTGAAAATAATTTCTGTTGTACGAATACGAGAACGAGTACGCATAATTACCGTACATTGTCTATAAAGTTTTGTTGTAACATTGAAAAAATATTGTAAATTTTTTGCATTGTTATTTACTGTTATTCACGATTTAAGAAATTTTTGTTGCATTTACCATATTTGAGTGGTGCTCGTGTCGGTTATCTTCATTTCTTGAACTTCGAATTTATTACTACATTTTTGGTTTATCATAATCAAACGTAACTGTAAATAAAGAAATTTAACATCAATCGGACTAGAAGAAAAATTGAACGCCCAAAGAATCCCTACTCAACCGCTAATATATTTTCGAGATGGAGTTTCTGGTGGATGAGAAATATATTTCATAAGGGTTTGCAAGGACCACTTGAAGAGGAAGAGTTATATCAGCACCGTAAAGACTTAGATAGTGAACGAGTAACTACAAAGTTTTCGTAAAAACAAGACGGTGCAATAATCCGTTCGCGTAGTTTAACTGCTGTGTATTTTATTTTAGAAGATTTAGTGTTTTCAGCAGAGATCGTAGGCAAACGTATTCGTGCCAAATTGGATGGCACCCAAATTATATATAAAGGTGCATTTGGATAGAATCTACAAACGACCATTGAGCACAAAGTAAGTGTTAAATAACACTTATTTCATTAAATCTTTTTTTGAACTTGTGGTTTTTGCTGTTTAAAATTAGTGGTCCAATGTTTCGTTTACGCTTCATTGCTCAAACTGAATTGTAGCTCATTCATATATTGGTAACATTCATCAAATTTAATGAGTCTAGCAATTAACTTGCAGCAATTAATTCAATATGTCTAAATAATAATAATTCATTAAACAGAATAATATAACAATTTTGCATAATTTGCATAAGGAATTATTTGAAAATAATTTCTGTTGTACGAATACGAGAACGAGTACGCGTAATTACCGTACATTGTCTATAAAGTTTTGTTGTAACATTGAAAAATATTGTAAATTTTTTGCAGGGCTATTTACTGTTATTCACGATTTAAAAAATTTTTGTTGCATTTACCATATTGAGTGGTGCTCGTGTCGGTTATCTTCATTTCTTGAAATTCGAATTTATTACTACATTTTTGGTTTATCATAATCAAACGTAACTGTAAATAAAGAAATTTAACATCAATCGGACTAGAAGAAAAATTGAACGCGCAAAGAATCCCTACTCAACCGCTAATATATTTTCGAGATGGAGTTACTGGTGGATGAGAAAAATATTTCATAAGGGTTTGCAAGGACCACTTGAAGAGGAACACTTATATCAGCACCGTAAAGACTTAGATAGTGAACGAGTAACTACAAAGTTTTCGTAAAAACAAGACGGTGCAATAATCCGTTCGCGTAGTTTAACTGCTGTGTATTTTATTTTAGAAGATTTAGTGTTTCCAGCAGAGATCGTAGGCAAACGTATTCGTGCCAAATTGGATGGCACACAAATTATAAAGGTGCATTTGGATAAGAATCTACAAACGACCATTGAGCACAAAGTAAGTGTTAAATAACACTTATTTCATTAAATCTTTTTTTGCACTTGTGGTTTTTGCTGTTTAAAATTAGTGGTCCAATGTTTCGTTTACGCTTCATTGCTCAAACTGAATTGTAGCTCATTCATATATTGGTAACATTCATCAAATTTAATGAGTCTAGCAATTAAATTGCAGCAATTAATTCAATATGTCTAAAAATAATAATTCATTAAACAGAATAATATAACAATTTTGCATCATTTGCATAAGGATAAGGAATTATTTGAAAATAATTTCTGTTGTACGAATACGAGAACGAGTACGCGTAATTACCGTACATTGTCTATAAAGTTTTGTTGTAACATTGAAAAAGTATTGTAAATTTTTTGCATTGCTATTTACTGTTATTCACGATTTAAAAAATTTTTGTTGCATTTACCATATTGAGTGGTGCTCGTGTCGGTTATCTTCATTTCTTGAACTTCGAATTTATTACTACATTTTTGGTTTATCATAATCAAACGTAACTGTAAATAAAGAAATTTAACATCAATCGGACTAGAAGAAAAATTGAACGCCCAAAGAATCCCTACTCAACCGCTAATATATTTTCGAGATGGAGTTTCTGGTGGATGAGAAATATATTTCATAAGGGTTTGCAAGGACCACTTGAAGAGGAAGAGTTATATCAGCACCGTAAAGACTTAGATAGTGAACGAGTAACTACAAAGTTTTCGTAAAAACAAGACGGTGCAATAATCCGTTCGCGTAGTTTAACTGCTGTGTATTTTATTTTAGAAGATTTAGTGTTTCCAGCAGAGATCGTAGGCAAACGTATTCGTGCCAAATTTGATGGCACCCAAATTATAAAGGTGCATTTGGATAAGAATCTACAAACGACCATTGAGCACAAAGTAAGTGTTAAATAACACTTATTTCATTAAATCTTTTTTTGCACTTGTGTTTTTTGCTGTTTAAAATTAGTGGTCCAATGTTTCGTTTACGCTTCATTGCTCAAACTGAATTGTAGCTCATTCATATATTGGTAACATTTATCAAATTTAATGAGTCTAGCAATTAACTTGCAGCAATTAATTCAATATGTCTAAATAATAATAATTCATTAAACATAATAATATAACAATTTTGCATGATTTGCATAAGGAATTATTTGAAAATAATTTCTGTTGTACGAATACGGAGAACGAGTACGCGTAATTATCGTACATCTGTCTTAAGTTTTGTTTGTAACATTGAAAAAGTGTTTTGTAAATTTTGCATGATATTACTGTTATTCACGATTTAAAA
>NW_024033457.1:0-7744 GCF_002237135.1 Teleopsis dalmanni
CTTAATGGAATTTATTTTGATTATTCAAATGCCTAAACAGAAGAACAGACTGACAATATAAACATTGTTAAAGTCATGCGTCTAATAATTTCTAATAAGCCAACAACCATAATGCATATCAAATGAATTTATAGGAATTCTCGGTTTTTATTAGAAATTTATACATCACCCCACTTACTTACCAGGATAGCCTAAACCAGTATGCAAATGTGACCTTGTCTTTTCGAATTTACTCAGTGGGATAATTTTCAGAAGATTTTTAATTTGTTGATATTGTTTCTTTGAAAGAAATATTTATACTCTACTTCAAAAGGTTATGCCAATGGGATTTCCTCACGCAAAGGACACGCGTTTATTGTGTTATAATAATTTTATATAATGTTCATTCGATGTTGTGGTTAGTGGCTAATAGTCAAATTTATGAACTTTATTTTCGTTGAACTATACTCACAACCGGAAATTCAATTAAGTAATATTCGAAAAAAATTTCCAAGCATGTGGCCTGTTCCATTTTTTCTTTTGTAACTTTTTATCTCAAGGTTATTAGATAAATCAAGAAGTGCGTGTTTTCACCAAATAGTTGTTACCTACTTGATATGTGGTAATGTCCTTTATCCTATTCCTATTCACATAAATAATATTATTATTTTATTAACGCTTCAATTATTTCACAAAATTTTTTATATTTCGTTGTAATGCTAATTTTGTTTGCTTTTTGTTTTTTTATTCTGTTTGATTTCTAATATTTTACATTATTTTTTAATTAATTTTGTTAGCAATTTTATTATTTTTAAATTCTACCACTAAATACAAAAATTTTTAATTAGCAATTTAATTATTAAATTATTATTATATTATTATATAAATTTCGTTATTAATTTTTTAAATTTGTTGCTTAATTTTCTAACATTTAAATTTACACATTTAATTATTATGTAATTTTATAACTGATTTTAAAATTTAAAATATTTAAACTTTTATTTTATGATTTATTTTTATTAAACTGCTTAAACTTTCTTTTTTTTATTGAAATTGATTATTTTAATATAAACTATTTATTACATACTTAAGTGGATTACTTTTTAATTTATATATTTTTAATTATCGTAATTTTTATTAACTTTCTATGTCACTTCTAATTATATATATATTTTTTAATAAAAACTTGATTTAATAACATTAATATTATTAATTTAAATTATATGTATTGTTCATCTAAAACTTTCAAATATTTATAATGTAGTTAATTTAGTAGCTTATTTCAAATAAGTAATTCACTTTAAATTCAAAAGCTTGCTTTAAATCTTAAATTAATTATATGTTTGATATATTTATTTTCATATGCGCTAATAAAATTATTATAATTTCTCTTTTTTTATTATTTTTTGTTGTATTTTATTTATATGAATATAATTTTTTTAATATTATTAATTAAATATTTCATGTACACAATATAAGAATTCAAATCAACACCTTTTTTATTTTATTCTGAACCGCTTTCGAACATCCGCGCAGACCGAGTTTCCGCTATCAACTAAAAATTAAATTTTCTTTCTTATCAAATCTACTTTCCTTTCTTGCATGGCTTGGCGCTTTAATACAACCGTACAATTTTCCTATAAATTTAAGGTTGAATGCTTGCAACTGGAACAACAAGACAAGTTTTGTTAATGCTAAGTTCACTAAAGCATGCGAGCACACAAGTGTAACGGTCTGTAGGCGGCAACGCACAGTACAGACAATCAACATTATCATACGTAAAGCAATTTTGGCGCGCAATTTGCGCCAACACTTTTGAATGAAAGTTAACATTTTGATTGGAACAAGTTTAACGTATGAAGCGCTTTCATACATGTTGCGTGTTATACATTGCTACATTGTCTGTTGTGTACAAGTAATCAAGCATGATTCGTATAATAGTAATCATTTTATCGAATATTAATTATTTTATATTACTTGACTAATATAATTAATCGATGGTAATTCAAATAAGTTAAGCGGAAAATCGTTCGAGATCGAAAGTGAAGTAAGAGAAAATCTAAAGATTAAAAAAAAGTTGCAAAATTTAAAATCTAATAAAGGACAAAATTAATTTCATATATTTATGAAAGAATTTGATTTAATTTTATATATCTTTTTCCATGTATAATTTTATATACATATATGTCTTTAATAAATTAGTTTAGTTTATTAAATTAATTTTTAAAGTCATTAATAATCTTAAATTATAAGATTTATATATATATATATATATATATATTTATTATTTAATTATTTATTCGTATCTTCGTCAACATCTATGAGGTTTATTAAAGGTTAAATTCTCTATAATTGACAATTACCTAACAGTGATATAATTTTAAAAGAAAGAAATTAAAAATTCCATTAAAAACGTTAAATTCTTTAAACATTTTTATTTATTGAATTTTACTATTAAAATTGAAAATTGTTTTACATATAGTTAATAACCATAACTTTAGATTTAAAACAACAAAAAAAAACTATCATTATTCAATCAATAGTAAAAAAGTTATAATGGGTATAAATTTAGTCCAGGTTTTACTAAAACTCAATTTTGCTAAAATATCATAAAATGCAAATAGCATAAAGTTAGTAAGCGGATTATTGGATTACACATTGTTTAATAAAAGTAAAAACTGTTTTAAAAATTGAAAAAAAAAAAAATATTTTGATTATTTTATGAGCTACTTATAATGAAAAGGTTACACGTTGCGTATGAGTAACAAATACTGACACAAATTGACATGTATTGTATATGTAATACATTATTTTTGTATAATATTTTATTCAATCTAATTGTTTAGGAATTATAAAATTTTATACTCGATTTCTATTAGGAGAAAGTACAAACTTTTTGTATTCAAAATTTTCCAAAATACTATACATAATTCTTTCATCAAAATTTTTAAACAATTTGAAAATTTGTTTGCCTAAAATGTTGTTATACGAACTGGTTATGCGTCACCTTATATATTTAATGAATTATTTATATTAACGTAAGTGGGGAACTTAAGCATACCAAAGTCTTTTAAATATCTTAATTTAAGTTAATTTTTAAAGTTATATATAATCTTAAATTGTAAAATTTAATCAAACGTGCTTATACTAATATTAATTGTTAAATTTTGAATATTTCCTCAAAAATTGGGTTTATAATTTTCTTAACTTAATACATGTAAATTATTTTGAATATGAAGCAAAAAATATTTATTTTTTAAGAAAGTATATAGCATATTTGAACAGTTTAATATCTTGTTTTAACAATATTTTAATTGTATTTTGACTTTTCTTATGTAGTCAGAGAAAATTTATATCGAACAGGTCATTATTTATCTACAAAATTAATCTTTTACATATATTCTTACTTCTCTTTTTGGTAAATACTTTATAGCGGGTTTCTGTACGTTAACGTAATTGAAATACAGAGACTATATTTAAATTTCAAAATTATTTATTGAGTCTACTTATTTTCTTTAACAGAAAACTGAAACTTCTTCTTCGAATATCATTTTCTTTTTTTTATTTTACAAGTTTTAATGTTGTCAATATACTTAAATAATAATCCAGTTTACTGTGATTATTTAGAATATGAACAGCTACAACTTCATTTTGATATATTGCAGCACAAAATATTTTGATGTTTCAGATAGCTTTTAATTATGAAAAAAAAAATATTTCTTTTAAGAACACTTTGCTTTAATAAATATTTCCATTTGCAAAAATAAAGTTTATGAATTTCAGCAATTTATTTCTATTTTACTCTCATATACTACTTTATAATCGATGTTGTATTAATATAAACATCAATGTCCTGCTCTGCTTATATTGAAGAGCTACTCTAACTGATTTTGTATATTTAGTATACAGTATCCCACAAAATGTACATTCATATCGTTATGAAAATGAACAATATGAAAAAACAATCGATAAAGTACGAATCTAAATTATACTGATTTTAATGGTTATATATGCACTAAATGAACAAATGGAAGTGTCATCCACATTCTTTATTAAAATAATTAATATAAAACAACTTGACAACACTCTCATTTTAAGTAAAAATTGCCCCAATTTTAAACATTTTTGTGTTTAAATGAAAAGCAACTTAAAATACAACTAAATACTAAGTTGTTGCTCGTCGATAATGTTTCACGCTATTATCAGAAAAGTGTATGAAACCACACGTATAAGTAAAATAATATAGACCATTTGTCGATAGTCAGGACAGTTTAAAAGAACTATTTTCTTTCAATTTCATACCTATTAGGAATTTCAAAAATATATGACAATCTATAAATTTAGCTTCAGAGAAAGTGCTGACATAAAGACACAAGTGCACCAAATTGGTAGAATATTAAAAATTGTAATTTAAAAGAATGCACGTTTTATTGAATTTCACCTAATAATGTAATAAATTGTGTCTAACTGATTTCCTGTTCTAACTTCACATTCTCACCTCTTAGATAAATACTTCTTACTGAAATTCATTAAAGATACTACAAAAATACTTGAAATATGTCAAAATACCGACGTATCTTAAAACAGCATTTTGGGTTCGGTACTATACCCATTCTTCTCTAACGATCTTCCGAAAGCAGGAAATGTTGGCACTTTTGCTGATAATACAGCAAAAGTTACAACCTGTAACTCATACAAATCCGGTATTATTTATATTTTATCACCAAAAGCATTATCATAAGATAAAAAACTGGATTAAAACTTGGAAAATGAAAGCTAATAAAACAATATCGGTACATCTCCACCTGTTCTGCAAAACGAAAAACAGCTACCTACAGACAACAGCGGTAAGTGCCTTCGAATACTGTTGGATAGGCAACCAGTATGGAGAAAACATATCATTACTAAAAGAAAACAACTTGACCTTCAGCTTAAAGACATACACGAGTTAATAAGCAGACATTAAAAGTCCCTTTTTACAATAAACTTATTATTTATAAAAAAAATTCCAAAACCCATATGCCACCATAACTAACATTGCGTTATTTTGATGTTGCCATTCAAAAATTCTTGAAATAACTACAAATATCCCTTGATGTGTTTGTAATGTGATACTGCACATTACTACGTAATATTTATATGACCACAGAAGTAGATGAAATTAAGTGGGGGAACACATCATACGCATTTTGCCTTCAATCCTTTTTTTGGTTTGCAGCAATTTCAAAAAACCCTTACAATTAATTGTTTTAATTAAATGTTAAACAAATACGTATATATGATATGTGTGGGAGTGTAGTTTATAGTGAAATTTTTCCGAAAATGAAAATTAATTTGTGTTGATATTGATATAATAGGTGATGTCAAAATATTGATATTTCTTATGATTATATCAAATAACCTCTAAGGCGATTTTTTATAAATGAATGGTATGTATTGCAGTGAAATGTAGCAGTTATTAGTAAAAGTTTGACATATAATACAGATCAAAAGTGTGGTTTGATTGAAAAGACATAATATGCTACAAAATATTTGATTTAAATCGAAACAACAAAAAAAAAACTATTTCATTGTAAAATAAATACTATACAAAACTTAACACTAGTTTCTTTTCATACAACCTACTTTCAAAATAAAGAGCTCAACCTCAGGTAATTATTTTGCACTTTATTTGTTTACTATTTTTACTTGTTTCCTCTGAAATCTTTTTACACAAATAATTAATACCACAAATTGAATTTTTGCAATGCTGAGTATATGTTTCATATAAGTAGTAATCCCAATTGTAACGTATACGCAATGTAGTACCGCTAGGAACAAAGCAGTAATATATTTTCAATTTCTGGGAAAATTTAATATAATATTTGTTAACTTAAAAATTTTATTTAAAATACTTTTAATATATATATAACTCAAATTTAATATATATTTTCTTTTGATAAAGTGTTAAGAAAAATAAAGAAAATTGTGTTATTATACAATTAATTTACTAAATCGAAAATGTCGTTTAAGCTTAAAAGTCTTTCTCTTAATTAATAATAGCAACAAATAGAAAGAAAACTTATTTTTAATTTACGTAATGTAATATATGGATAACTACTTTTACTGGCCTTTTAATAATACGTATTATTAGGATATTATATGCTTCAAGCATATATTTACAAATATTTTATAAGAACTTTATTTTATAAAATTTTAATATAAGAACTGAAACTCATAATTCTAAATACCATAAAAGCTACTATAAAGCAATGAAAATCCAAATACAACAAAAAAATTTAAAGTAAAAATTATTAAGAAATTCGACTAGCAAAATTTATTAAAATATACATTTAATGCATTTATTACTTAACATCACCAAGCCAAAATGTAATATAGAATTAAAAAAAAAATATCTTAAGGCTTATCTAAAATCTTATATACAAATTTTATGCAATAATGTGTCGGTATCGACCTGAAAAAAAGAATTTTTGTTGCTTTTATCCTTGACGAAGCCATCGAGCGTAAAACCAATAAATGTTCAAAATGCTATAAAATTCTTCGTACTCGTTTGCATATGAAATTAGCAAGTCGCTTTTGATATTTCTGAAAGGAATTTAAGCAAAAATGGCATTTATTGGTCTACCGAACTCTCTTATGAATTCAGATGAATAATTTTTAAAAAGATTTGAAATTTTAAAAATTGAATAAATTTAATTTAATTTCAATCAGGTTCTTTTAAATATATATATATATTTTAAGGAAGTATAAAAAAATTCCTGAATAAATTTATGTTATCAGTAAAATTTGATTTAATATTTTAAATGATAAACCTTCGATATTTAATACTTTGATAATGTAAAAAAAATCTTTAGACACACAACTAAAGTCAAAATACAAATACAGAATAATCAAAGGAAATATAAGACAATGCTTTCCAATGCACTGTAATCACATGCATATTTTGTACCGCTGAGATATAGGCCACTTGCAGTGGATTTATTTAATAAATCCTTTACTCGTATCCCTTTAAAATTTCGTAACATGTGGATGAGTAAAGCGAAATTATTGCATCATAAATACAGAAAATGGAACATATTAATACTTATATATGAATGAATTTCACAAATTGATTTGAATATTTTGCCGATAACACTCGGAGTCGGCACAACATATTTGATACATATATTTAAAGAGTAGTGGGGTTTTGAAGGCATTATATCCTTTTTCGTTGGTTTTTAATTAAAGGATATAATTTTAAAAATTGAATCTCTATGATATTAACAATTAGTACCAGATTAACAGATATTTAATTTTAATTTTTTAGATTTAGAATATTGAGTGATAATGGTTAAGTTATATTATGAATAACATTAAGAAATATTAAGAAATAATGTTAAGCAATAATAGGATCATTATTATTAGAATGATTGGTGAAGGTTTCTTAATAGGATAGTAATTTATTACTTAGGTAATAATTTGCTTATATATTTATTTTCAAAATTATCAACAATATAAGTATGTATAATTGTATAATGTATTTATGATATATTATAACAAAAATTACTTTATATTTTTTTAGTAAATCATTATAAAATTATTTTGTTCTTGTTTGCTTAGTTAGTTTATAATACAATCAAAACAAAAATTTTGCTGATATTTACAACATTCATATTAAGACAGTTGCATTCAATTCATTACTATGGGTTTCCAAGTGATAATTGCTCAGAATTGCCAATAGTCGTTTTTAGAAATAAAAAGACAACACCTAACACGATAACAAATA
>NW_024033458.1:0-7744 GCF_002237135.1 Teleopsis dalmanni
ATAACAGGAATACACCATTAAGGTACAAAAACAAAAAGGTAGTCAAAACAGTGGACATCTGTCGATAAACACGGTTACAAAAAAACAGCGATAAAGATTATAGCTTTTATTTTTTGTCATTACTATGATTGGCTAACTTGTAAAAAGATATGACAAAACAATATTATGTGACCCATCACAGATAAAATTAAGAAAGTAGAAAGAAGCCAAAAATTTTATTTCTCCAATGCCACAGCTCATTTATCACCAATTCAAATAGCAAATCTGATCGAATTGCATTATAAGGTACTACTATATTCATCGTAGTCACAAAGATTTACCTCATTATTTATTTCTAAATTTGACAAAATTTGCTTACTGGGAAAAAAATTTAATGGAATACCAACGAAATCTTTCCAAATTAATAAATAATTTGTAGACTAAAATATTCTATATTGAAAAATAAAATTAATAGTAAACAAAAATTTAACTTTTATTATTAAACGCTGACTTGTTAAACAGCCCTCGTAGTGATGTTTAACAAAGACAAACGATACATTTTCAAGTGCCGTTAAATGTTTAAAAGTTTTATATTTATAAGATGTGTATATCAATATAACAAATTAAATCGAAAATCTGCCGTATTACTAAAGAAATACAATAATTACTAGTAAGCTGTTAAGTTATTTAACCCGACTTTCTTTGGGATGTCTGTAAGATTAAAGCAACACTTGCCCGGAAAATTTGATTATTTTTGATCAATATATCACTGTAGTTAACTAAAAATATAAATTAGCTTCTTAACAATATTAGTTAAATTTTTTTTAAACGAATTTCAGTTGCTTTTAAAATATCTGCTATTAAAAAGTGTCAGACCCTGGTTTCTTTCTTTGAAACCTTGTCTTGTTATTTGCTTATTTTTCGCGGGTTCTCTAGCTAATTTTTTGTTTTGATTTATTTTCTATCCATGCTATCAGTTCCTCTTTTTGGATATAACAGGTATGTTATCAATTAGTTACAAATAAATTATAACGATATAAAAATTAAAGTTAGTATAATGATAACCTTTTTTCGTCAAAATATACCTAAAAGCTACATGGTTCTTATGAAAAACTATTTTTGCGTTATTGTTTATATGTAGATTGAAAGTATAGAATTTCTTACAGAAGAAAAAGATATATAATAATAAATTATTTGTATATATATAATGTAATTTCATTTATTTAACCTCAACACACTTGTTCTTTGAGTGCAAATTTACAAACATCAAATTCATTAATATTAAATATAATCAAATTAAAAATAAAAATTTTAATATAAAAACTATATTTACTTTGATTGAAAATGAACTGCAAAATATGTAATATGTAAATAAGTTCTAAGAAATCTTAAAGAAATAAAGGTCGTAGACAAAAAATAGGGTTATAACACAACAAAGCAGACAAAACATCTTTTTCAACCCTCGAAGTGCTCTTTGTATACAATATTACGGATAACATTTTTTGCCTGTATTGCTTTTTAATTTCTCACGCTTATATTTTCTTCAAAACAAATACCTATATTTCAGGTAGACAGTCCAGCTGTTTAAATCAAAAGGCGCGAAAGATATGCAAAAATTGATATCAGTTTAAAATATAATTGATATATTGAGAAACTGATAAATCGTTTTAAATCACAGTGAATAACATTTCTTTATGATTGCTTTATAGTTGCCTATTCAATGTATGAAAGAATTTAATAATCATATACTATAACTTTTAGCAAAAATATTTTTATTTTATTTTTTATTTAATTAATATTAATATATTTTTTAGTATATTATTTATTAAAGAATAATCAAAATGATTATTTTTTATATATTGCAAAATAAAAAACAAAATGCTTAATATTGATATATTTGAATTCTTAACAATTTTGTACAAGATTTATTTCGCTAAATGTAGTATTAAATTATATAAATTTAATAGATGAATAAAAATAATGAAATAAACAAACAATTTCATTATAATTTATTTCTATTAATAATTCTATTAACCTTAACTGTATATATGCTTTTCTATATTAAAACACAATTAATTTTATTAAACTAAGTAAATAAATTATGTCTACAATAGCATGATTTAACTATAATGACTATTGTTGATATAAAGAATTTTATTTTTAGTGTAAGTGTATAATGTAATAATTGAGATATATCAACTTTATTAATATATGCGATCTAATTCGCTAAATGCAGCATTAGATGATATAAATCTAAACATATGAGTGAAATCAATATTAAAAGTAATTATTTAATTTTATTTAATATATGTATTTACATAGTATTATCTACCCAAATAACACATTATATTTAAATATAAAATACAATTAATGTTATGAAGTATATAATAAGTATAAGTATATAATTTATCCATTATAATAGCATGGTAGGAATGGTTTAACCAAATTTATACGTATGGTTACATACATTGATTTTCTAAGGGGATTGTCGATGCATTTATTTATTAGAATTATTTGTTTAAAAATGAAAATTGTATTTTAAGAATATATTTGTCTGAATTATAAATATTATGTGTGAAATTTATAAATCATGATTTTATGTTAAAAATTATAATATACTAAAATACACGTACGTTTTTACATTGATAAATTAAATTAAATTGAGTAGATACGCCTTAATAAATTACTTTCTTTTCATTTTATATTTAAAAATCTATATATTGCAATTTTAAATTGTCATTTATAAAAAAATTGAATATTTATAATCAATTTAATATATTATTTAAAAGAAATTAAAAAAACCAAAAAACTATTTAAAATATTATTCATAGAATACAATCTTATATTGTATATTATATAGGTACATACATTTTAAACTCATTTGTATAAAACACATTAAAAATTTATTAAAGGAATATTTCCTTTAATCAAATATATAAATAAATATATAATCATCTTTTTGCTGCTATATGTTGCTAGAAACAGTATAGCAACTCAATTAGTATACGTTTAATTTCAACTCTGCGTTATTGCAGTTTTTCTTAAAATCATATACATATGCATAAGTAAATAAGTATGTGTTTAACAACAAAAATATTTTTATTGTTTAAAATTTCATCTCATAAATTTACAGAATTAAGTAATCTTGTTATTCTAGTTAAAAAATTTACAAAAAACTTCTTTGTATTGTATTTTAATTACATTTTACCTGATATTTTAAGGCAGCTGTAAATGAACAAAGAAAACAATTTCCTCTATTTTCTAGCAGTTCGTGTACGAACACATACACATTTTTTTAGCAAAACTGTATATAAGGGCAGGAATTAGTACAGAATTTCACAGTCTTTTGGTAGCAGTCGTGCAGTTCGTTTCGATCCGGAGTTTTGTGAAAAGTGTTAAAAGTGAGATAATTTGGTTGCAGTGAGAGCAGAAGAGAACCAAGGTGTGTTTTTTATACCAGTTTATATGTGAAGAGTTTCTGTAGTAGATATATTGGTTGGGAGAGATTTTTTTGTATAATAAAAATGTACACATACAATGCAACTTGTGCGCAGTATCCGCCAACATTATGTGACTGGGTTAAAAATATACGAGTGAAGAAAATACAAATGAAACGAAAGTTTCGTGCTGGTGGTAATCTACGTGTATGTGCTATTTTATCTACTGCTTTACTGAGTGCTGAAAATGAATTGCGTCTTAAGCAACAAGAAAGATTTAATCGTTGGTTGGAGTTTCAAACAAAAAACCAAATGAAAACTGTGAACAAAGTCGATGATGATTACGTAAAAACAATGGCGAAAAACAGCAAGGAACGTGAAGACATCGAAAATATGTGGAAATGTGAACTAAGTGGTCTTGATGAATTTATGAAAAAAATGAGTAGCAACAACAATTAAAACAATCTAAAATATTAGCGTTCAAAACAATATTATATATGACATAAACTGTAATGTGTATTAGTTATTATGCTAGTTTCTCATTTGCAGTCGAAAATATGCTCTTAAAAAGATGTGCCTGGCTACAACTATTTTGCAGCCTTCCAATTGAGTCCGATGAACACAATATTGGGCATGGGCTACTGGTCACGACTGCCATGTGATGATATAGCTGAAACTTGCTCATTGGTTCGTAAATATTATTAATATTTGCTAAATAAATGTAGAAAAATTGATATTTTTAACATTTCACAACGTTTGCAATTAGTCATGCAAGCGAGGCAGCCATTTTGTATTTTGTGCATGTATGTGGTAAAAACGAATTGCGCAGTAATAATATATGTGTATAACACATTTGCATAACTGTTATACTGTTGACCTTGCATGACTAATTTGAAAAATTTACTTCGCGTACATTCTACACTTTGTACAGAAAAGTTATTTCCTGATTCATATTGAATCGTATTTGTCAAATCAATTGAAATTTAAATTTACTTGAAGTATATAAAAAGATATTGACACATATGTTATATATATTTAGAAAAAAAAAGGTAATAATTTCCTGATTCATATTGGATCGTATTTATTATAAACTATTTGAAATGTAAGAATAATTTAGATATATTATGTATATATAATAAAAAAAATTTTTTTAATTTGAAAAAATTACGTCTTTAATTTCGAATTTTTATTATATATATATTCTGACATAAAACGTGGTTTGTTTTACAGCACCGTTTTGGAGCAAGACGGAAGAAAACTGAAGCAATTTCTTAAATTAGCGAAATAGATCCCACAAGTATGTATACGCTGTGGTAGATAATACGAGGTCAACAATACGTTTGAACTTCTGAGTAAGTTGGTGTTAAGCACAAATGAAGCACAATTATATGGTCGTGCAAGGCTCTGAAGCAACTCATTGTCATCATACATTGATGCAGATGCAGTAAATATTCAGTAATGTCTGTCGACCTCAGTTAAACTTTTACACAAGTATATTTGTTTGTCATCGTTCACATCACTAAGCCAAACAAAAACAACACATTGCCAATCTAAAGAGCTGTTTTACACGGTACTTATAATATTGGCAAAATATATTGATTTAATATTTCAGAGATACGAACACAGTCGAATGTCCCTGTGCGTATTATAATTTATTTTTTTTTACAAACTAATATAATCAACTAATATATCAACGATAATGCATTGCTTAACATAAAAAAATTAAGAAGCTGTTGGATTTCAACGCATATATTGTTCCTGTCACATACAACTGGATCACATATTTTATATAAACTATTAAAGTCATCTAAACTACTAAATTATCTTCAAAATGTCAATCAAATATTCTAAGCTTCATAGGAAGTACAAATTCTGTGAAGGAGAAGTTCTACATTTGACGAAATTTCGTTAATTTTACTACTCAGTTTTTTCGAGTAAAGCCGTATGGTTCGATCCTGTATAGTTCTTTAAAACAAAGTTCCTTTTTCTATCTGAATTTATGCGAAAACAGAAATAATAGAAGGTAATTACAAATGAATACATGCTTGAAATCGTTTGTCTAGTTCTAGCAATGAAACGAAAAGTCAATTCTGTGGATAAAAAAAAGTACAAATCAACTTAAATGTTCAAGACACCTTTAGTTTATTCCCCGGAAATCATGATTCATTAAAAATGCGTAAGAGGTGCAGTTATGCTTGCGATTAATATTCTCTTTGTAGATCTTAAATGATAATATTAACCTTCAAAAAAATAACTAACTTCATAAAAATGAGCAAAAACGCATTTCCGAAGAACTGTTTTTAAGCATCAAGAACTGAGTCATCTGGTAAATTTTTGTATATTGCTGTGGAAATTCCTTTCATTCTAGAATTTTACAACTTAATTGATACATTTATCAATAAGCAAACAAACAAGAAACTATTCAGCAGACCACTAATTCCGCATCCCGCAGCATTATTTTTATTGTCATAATATATATTTTTGTATATATTCATTATTAGAAGCGACTGATCTTCAACTATATCAATCCAATCGTCAAAGCTGAATCATATCATTCAGGAATCTTTTTATATAAATTAGGACAAGTTAATTTTAATATTTTGCAGACAATTAAGGAAGAAAGTGCTGATTTTCACAAGTTGCAAATTCAACTATCATTTAGCGGTCAGCTTTATTATCATCAATCTGATTAGTAAGGAGAAAATTAGTATTATGATCCTTTTTGAATATTGCTGTTTCATATCGTTTTGGATCCATGGCCGTACCTTCTAACCTCATAAACTTTATAGGAATTACATCTTGGTAAATTTCTTTAAATTTCGTGAACGCTATTCCTCTTTAGTTTTAGAAATATATTGAACTACACCATCGCATCAATATGAATGTTAAAAGCATCTGTAATTCGCAATTGATAGTGTGGATTAAATCTTGCAACTATCTCGAACCATTGAATTGTTTATGCCAAGTGAAGTTTAAAATAACTACAAACTACAGTTTTCATCGGAAGTTAAAATCTTTCGTCTTCAGTTTTGGTAAATTCTTTTCAATTTCGTGAAGAAAATTCTTCTTTAGTTTTAGCGATGTGGTACAGTCGATCGGTTCCTGTACATATCAATAAGACCTTCAGATGTAGAAGTTGACATACAGTGATGACATTAACTGATGAGTTTTTTTAAATTTTCGTAACAAACTACCAACTTGCAAATATAATATTATATATATATTTGAGAAAAAAATACATATAAATAGTTTTACAGGCCCAACGCATTGTTATAAAAACCAAAATCCAGTATATTTGGAAAAAGGAATGTGGAACTTTTAATGTTCATTAATCAATAAACGAACGCCGTGGTAACTTCCTTTAAAAATTTTTGCAGTACATTCTTTAGTTGTAGCGATATGACGCAGTTGAACTGTACCTGTGCATATCAGATGCAAACATCGTAAAAAGACAACACCATCTATAAGTAACAAAAATGGGATACACCACTCAAATGAAGAAAATCCATCTGAGCTGAGGTCCATTTTGCAAACATTTTCCATTGAGATTCCTGCTTTTAATGCGGATTCCTTCATTTGACATGTTTCGGTAAATCATGTTTATTTCGTGTCGATTATATTCTTTAGTTTTAGCCATATATGGGACATATTCACCATTATTGTGCACCATCTATTGAAAGCTTATTTGAAGAAATAGATTCAACTAAATGAGAAAGTATAACTACTGATGAAATACTAAAACCGTATGTAATTTTGTTGGCCAACCCATAACAAACACAACCCAATATTTTATTTATTATATTGTGAAAAACGTAATCCACAAAAATTTTACAGGAAATTGTTTGATTCAATATTCTATGACAACCTCTTCGCTTTTCTGTGCACTTGATAATTCCTACAAACTTCGTACAGATTACTTTATTTTTTAGCTTTAGCGATATGTTACAGTTGATCGGTTCCAGTCAGCAATTAGCAACTCCTAAATGATGCAAATTTTGCTGATAAAAATCTTTGAATACCATCAATCGATAGATACGACGAATCAGAATCAGAGCTTCGGTAATTTCCTTCAAATATCCTGATTATTCTTTAGTTTTAGTAATACGATCTGCGCGGTTCCTGTGCCTGCCTGTCGGTGGAAGTCAAGTCTTCATATACTGACGATAATAAATGATGAAATAACGAAAGAATATACACTTACGGATATTTTCGGATCCTATTTGTACTTCTGCTATTCTTAAATTAGTTATTGCGAATACAACTGGTCTATGCATTCGGTAAATACAACCCCGCATTTCCTGATGAATGTTGTTATTTAGTTTTAGCGA
>NW_024033459.1:0-7744 GCF_002237135.1 Teleopsis dalmanni
AAACAATTGTTCCACTATATAAAAGACGACAACCGGTAAATAATCAATGCTCTGTACAAGCAATATGTGCTTATAAGCAGCAAGGTCAACTACAAATTGAAAAGGGAGAAACTTGTATCTTGCTCGATAACTCTAGTCGAGTTAAATGGAGAATTTGTAATTCAATAGGACAAGAGGGTTCAATTCCTAGTGCTTGCTTATTAATGCCTCCTCCTGACCAAGAGGCAATTGATGCAGCTGAACGACTTAAACGGTTATTCGATCGTTCTGTGCAATTTCTTGCAATGGGTCCAGAACAGCGTACAGCGATACGGCATGCACTCAATGATGACGCAGATAAACTTTTAAGTGAGGGTGATCCAAATGATCCACAATTAAGACGTTTACGCCGTGAAATGGATGAAGTAAATCGTTTATTTGACGAATTTGAAAAACGCGCTAGAGCTGAAGGTAAATTAATTTAATTAAATTAGTTTATTTTTATTTTTTTCGTAGGCGGGGTATATTCACCAATTATAAAAACATTTTATCAAATAACTGTCATACGAACTTAATTTCAATTAAATTTAAGTGTAAATTTTTTACTTGATGTTAGATTGAATACATAAATTTGTTTAGTACGAAAATAGTATTCTCTTCAATAGTGTCTTATTAAAACTATTTCTGTATCGTTTGTGATGAAGAAATTATTTGCCAGCCGTAGAACTCGTGGTACTAAATAAATAATTTTAGCTTAAATTTAATTTTACAGATTTAAAACGTATTCAAATATTTTATTATACTTTTTAGAGGAAAGCAAACAAGTTAGCCGAATCTTCACAGAAGAATGCATTGCAATCAAAGGAAAACTTGAGGACATATTAATCTCAATTCTCGCTTTGGAAATTTACTTTGCTTCATTTCAAGAAGCGCCAAACGAAAATGGATGTGTGTATGCGAGAGTTGTCTGACTACGAGAGAAGGAACAGAGAAAGAGAAAGGGCGAAAAACAATATATTCGCTAATAAATTAATTTATAAAAAATTTGTAATTTATATTACAAATTTTTTTTTAAACAATTATAATAAACTAAATATATATAAGCTTATAATATATATTTGCCCCTTAACAAATATATAACAAAAAATATTTTATGCAAATAAATTTTGCGCGGCAGTTTTTTGCACTTGTCATTTTACTCTTATTCGTATGTGAATTTGATCAAAAATCACTTGCTCTGCTCTCTCACTGCAAGCAAACGGTTCAGTTTCTGTTATTCCTTCTTTCTCTATTTAACAACTTTTTTATATAGTTTTTCGATTTTCGTTTTTGCTGTTGTTTGTTTGCACAGAATAGAACATAAATATTTTAGGCGGCCACCGTCTTGGAAGTCAAGTTATTTGTTTTTGAGGCCGTGCACTACACACTACACACATATGGTGTGTTTGTTAGTTTGTTTAATTTGTTGTGCAAGCGATGTTTGCAAATTTTCTTTTTATCTTCCCTTTCTGTTAGCAGAAGTAGCCAATTTCCTCAAAGAATTACTATTTTGAATCTTAAATTATTATTTGTTAATTTCAGAGCTACCTCAAACAAAATAAATCAAAACTTATATGCTTTGTTAACTAAAAGCCTGCAGTAAATTATTGAAATCCAATGCATTTAAAAATGTACGCATGTACATGTAAATGAACTGCATGTAAAACAAAATTTTTGAACGTGCAGCCAAAAATTGCGACATCAGAAGCACATTAGCCTATACGATATCTAGATATACTATAAAATATTATTATATATTTACATAGCTTCCTTAGCAAAAAAAAAAAAAAATTGATTTTAGAATGACTTTAAAAACTTTATCTAAAGTACATACATATATATTTGATGCATGAATCAAACCTTTTTAGTGGTTCATTGAATTCTTTTTTTATAATAAAATTATTTGCGAATTAATTTAAGGATTAAGTTTGCAGAAAAAAAGATTTTTTTTTTCTTAATAAATTAATAATAGTAAATAATTACACAAATTTACCGGCTAAAAAATTCTTTTATGAGTTCATTTAATTTTTATTTCGACGAAATTCATCGGAATACTCTAGAAATTCATTTAAATCAGTGTCAAAAATGTCTTTAAAATAATTATTTTCTATATATGAAAGTTATTTTCTATGTAAATTGCTATAATTTTTAATTTTATTAAATTATTACATTAGTTTTGCTGATATAATTAATATATAATATATTTTTGAGTTAATTGAATTTTATTAAGTAAAAATTCATTTTCCTGCTTTGCGGGTTTTACTATTTACGTATATTAATAAACTGCAATTAAAAATGATTTAATTCATAAAATTGTAAAAAAATTTAAAAAAAATTATTTAAATAATTTAAATAATTTAAATAATTTAAATAATTTAAATAATTTATATTTATACATGTTATATAAAATTTAAATATTTAAAAAAACTAATAAGCCGAAAAATATATCAATTAAAGTGCATTTCCACAATCCACATTCATTGTGCAGTTTTATAAACTGTAAAACTTCTGCATAACATTTTATTTGTTATTCGAAAGAGAAGGAACGCATATAAATCATACAGTTACTATACTAAACAATTGGTGAGAAGAGCATTGTGGATTGTATTGCATACAAGTCTGCTAATACAATCCAAACAAACTGATTTATATACACGACTTCTCAGTGTTTCAGTTTTATTACGTTTACAGCGTTTGAACAATACGGTCGCGATCTGTAGTGTACGGAAAAATTTTCAGCGAAAATTGAAAATTGTGTGTGAATATTTAAAAATAAATAGTTAAAACATAAATAAATTTGAGTTTATTTAACAATAATTATTGTTTTTATATTCCAAAATAAAATTAAAATTTTGTGATTTTATTATATATAACAATTTGCCGCTAATAAAACTTGCAGCTGACAAACTCTTTTTTCGGTATGTTCAGTGTATAAAACTGCTAGAAACGTACAGAAAATAACAAAATTCATACAATTAAAGTTTGTTTCTATAACATTCGAACATTAAAAGTAATATTTGGAGTATAAATATACAAGTTTAATTTGTTTATTAATAAATAAAAATTAATATTAAAATTTTCATTTATATATTTTTCGAATGTGAGAATGCAAGTTAAACAGCAATTTTTTTTTTATTTTCTCATACATGCTTCTGCTGCATGTATGTACATATGTATGTACATATTCTTGCGCATATGTGCCAGTGAGACAAAAAAGTGACCATACAATTTGTGAAATTTGTTTAAAGGCATAAAGCCAAAAACATATGAAAAATAATATTGTTGTATTAAGAAAAAGCAAAAAATATAAAAAATAAAAGCAAGTAAAGGAGAAACAAGTAAACATCTGCTACAAATTTTGCCTGGTTGATTCCATGTCGTCATCGTCGTTAAAGTGTTTAACAAGACGTTTCGGTAAATTTTTAACTTTCCTAAGTTTATTAAAAACAGAATTTAAAAAAAATTTAATAAATAAGTAAATGCAAAAAATATTTAAAAGAAATAAACTCAAGTAAAATAGCTAAAGAAAGTTTGACGTCTTGTCTTTCGTTCGTACGTTCGATTATATATTGTCGGTTTTTCATATTGTTTTTTTATGAGGTTTTAACTGTTCCTCGCTTTTGTTGTCTTCTTCGTAAATCGTCAGCGCTATTACGTCTTCTTCGTCTCAACTTGAGTGAATTTTTGCTGAAGCTGCTGGCTGGAGCCAAATTACTTTCTGCAACTTTTAGATAAGGTACGCGTAATATAAAACAAAACTTAGTTTTGATTATTAAATATAATTTAATTTTTTGTCGTCGCTTTTAAATTTATTTTTTTTGTAGCTAATATTTTTAAATGTTTTTTTTTTGTTTTTTTTTGTCTTCTATAAATTTACTTTCCGAAACTTTACTTTTCCGTGATTTTTCTCTGTATGCATATGTATCATATATATGTGTGTTTCTACGTATGCATTTATCTTATACTGTAGAAAATATATTTTCTTGCTTAATTTTTATTCATTCTACTATTTGTTCTCTCATAAACATACACAAACATAATTTGATGGATTTCATCATAAATGCAATGTTGTCACATTTCTCAAAATACTTAAATATGTGCAGAATGTTTAAAGAGTATATTACATTTAAAAAAAGTTTTTAGTTTTATTAAACCCAATCATTAACATCTATTAAAAGTTTCTTTTGTTTACATTTGCACACGTGCGTAAAAGCTTTAGTAATTATTTTTTTTATTATCTATTTTGTATAACATTAGTTTTTGTTTAGTGTTTTTTTATTCTGATCACAATAAAAATTTCTCATTACTATGAAAAAAAATACGAAACATACAAATTAAATAAAAACATTCTCTTTAATTCAATATGTCTAAATAATAATAATTCATTAAACAGAATAATATAACAATTTTGCATGATTTGCATAAGGAATTATTTGAAAATAATTTCTGTTGTACGAATACGAGAACGAGTACGCGTAATTACCGTACATTGTCTATAAAGTTTTGTTGTAACATTGAAAAAGTATTGTAAATTTTTTGCATTGCTATTTACTGTTATTCACGATTTAAAAAATTTTTGTTGCATTTACCATATTGAGTGGTGCTCGTGTCGGTTATCTTCATTTCTTGAACTTCGAATTTATTACTACATTTTTGGTTTATCATAATCAAACGTAACTGTAAATAAAGAAATTTAACATGAATCGGACTAGAAGAAAAATTGAACGCCCAAAGAATCCCTACTCAACCGCTAATATATTTTCGAGATGG
The DNA here is from genome assembly GCF_002237135.1 of Teleopsis dalmanni. Classification (NCBI taxonomy): domain Eukaryota; kingdom Metazoa; phylum Arthropoda; class Insecta; order Diptera; family Diopsidae; genus Teleopsis; species Teleopsis dalmanni. The sequence goes on from NW_024033459.1 coordinate 4,789, forward strand.
AGTTTCTGGTGGATGAAAAAAATATTTCATAAGGGTTTGCAAGGACCACTTGAAGAGGAAGACTTATATCAGCACCGTAAAGACTTAGATAGTGAACGAGTAACTACAAAGTTTTCGTAAAAACAAGACTGTGCAATAATCCGTTCGCGTAGTTTAACTGCTGTGTATTTTATTTTAGAAGATTTAGTGTTTCCAGCAGAGATCGTAGGCAAACGTATTCGTGCCAAATTGGATGGCACCCAAATTATAAAGGTGCATTTGGATAAGAATCTACAAACGACCATTGAGCACAAAGTAAGTGTTAAATAACACTTATTTCATTAAATCTTTTTTTGCACTTGTGTTTTTTGCTGTTTAAAATTAGTGGTCCAATGTTTCGTTTACGCTTCATTGCTCAAACTGAATTGTAGCTTATTCATATATTGGTAACATTCATCAAATTTAATGAGTGTAGCAATTAACTTGCAGCAATTAATTCAATATGTCTAAATAATAATAATTCATTAAACAGAATAATATAACAATTTTGCATGATTTGCATAAGGATAAGGAATTATTTGAAAATAATTTCTGTTGTACGAATACGAGAACGAGTACGCATAATTACCGTACATTGTCTATAAAGTTTTGTTGTAACATTGAAAAAATATTGTAAATTTTTTGCATTGCTATTTACTGTTATTCACGATTTAAAAAATTTTTGTTGCATTTACCATATTGAGTGGTGCTCGTGTCGGTTATCTTCATTTCTTGAACTTCGAATTTATTACTACATTTTTGGTTTATCATAATCAAACGTAACTGTAAATAAAGAAATTTAACATGAATCGGACTAGAAGAAAAATTGAACGCCCAAAGAATCCCTACTCAACCGCTAATATATTTTCGAGATGGAGTTTCTGGTGGATGAGAAATATATTTCATAAGGGTTTGCAAGGACCACTTGAAGAGGAAGAGTTATATCAGCACCGTAAAGACTTAGATAGTGAACGAGTAACTACAAAGTTTTCGTAAAAACAAGACGGTGCAATAATCCGTTCGCGTAGTTTAACTGCTGTGTATTTTATTTTAGAAGATTTAGTGTTTTCAGCAGAGATCGTAGGCAAACGTATTCGTGCCAAATTGGATGGCACCCAAATTATATATAAAGGTGCATTTGGATAAGAATCTACAAACGACCATTGAGCAAAAAGTAAGTGTTAAATAACACTTATTTCATTAAATCTTTTTTTGCGCTTGTGTTTTTTGCTGTTTAAAATTAGTGGTCCAATGTTTCGTTTACGCTTCATTGCTCAAACTGAATTGTAGCTCATTCATATATTGGTAACATTCATCAAATTTAATGAGTCTAGCAATTAACTTGCAGCAATTAATTCAATATGTCTAAATAATAATAATTCATTAAACAGAATAATATAACAATTTTGCATGATTTGCATAAGGAATTATTTGAAAATAATTTCTGTTGTACGAATACGAGAACGAGTACGCGTGATTATCGTACATTGTCTATAAAGTTTTGTTGTAACATTGAAAAAGTGTTGTAAATTTTTTGCATTGCTATTTACTGTTATTCACGATTTAAAAAATTTTTGTTGCATTTACCATATTGAGTGGTGCTCGTGTCGGTTATCTTCATTTCTTGAACTTCGAATTTATTACTACATTTTTGGTTTTTCATAATCAAACGTAACTGTAAATAAAGAAATTTAACATGAATCGGACTAGAAGAAAAATTGAACGCTCAAAGAATCCCTACTCAACCGCTAATATATTTTCGAGATGGAGTTACTGGTGGATGATAAAAATATTTCATAAGGGTTTGCAAGGACCACTTGAAGAGGAAGACTTATATCAGCACCGTAAAGACTTAGATAGTGAACGAGTAACTACAAAGTTTTCGTAAAAACAAGACTGTGCAATAATCCGTTCGCGTAGTTTAACTGCTGTGTATTTTATTTTAGAAGATTTAGTGTTTCCAGCAGAGATCGTAGGCAAACGTATTCGTGCCAAATTGGATGGCACCCAAATTATATATAAAGGTGCATTTGGATAAGAATCTACAAACGACCATTGAGCACAAAGTAAGTGTTAAATAACACTTATTTCATTAAATCTTTTTTTGCGCTTGTGTTTTTTGCTGTTTAAAATTAGTGGTCCAATGTTTCGTTTACGCTTCATTGCTCAAACTGAATTGTAGCTTATTCATATATTGGTAACATTCATCAAATTTAATGAGTGTAGCAATTAACTTGCAGCAATTAATTCAATATGTCTTAATAATAATAATTCATTAAACAGAATAATATAACAATTTTGCATGATTTGCATAAGGATAAGGAATTATTTGAAAATAATTTCTGTTGTACGAATACGAGAACGAGTACGCATAATTACCGTACATTGTCTATAAAGTTTTGTTGTAACATTGAAAAAATATTGTAAATTTTTTGCATTGTTATTTACTGTTATTCACGATTTAAGAAATTTTTGTTGCATTTACCATATTTGAGTGGTGCTCGTGTCGGTTATCTTCATTTCTTGAACTTCGAATTTATTACTACATTTTTGGTTTATCATAATCAAACGTAACTGTAAATAAAGAAATTTAACATCAATCGGACTAGAAGAAAAATTGAACGCCCAAAGAATCCCTACTCAACCGCTAATATATTTTCGAGATGGAGTTTCTGGTGGATGAGAAATATATTTCATAAGGGTTTGCAAGGACCACTTGAAGAGGAAGAGTTATATCAGCACCGTAAAGACTTAGATAGTGAACGAGTAACTACAAAGTTTTCGTAAAAACAAGACGGTGCAATAATCCGTTCGCGTAGTTTAACTGCTGTGTATTTTATTTTAGAAGATTTAGTGTTTTCAGCAGAGATCGTAGGCAAACGTATTCGTGCCAAATTGGATGGCACCCAAATTATATATAAAGGTGCATTTGGATAAG
>NW_024033460.1:0-7741 GCF_002237135.1 Teleopsis dalmanni
TTTGGTGATGAACGACCCATTGCATACATGTCTGCGAAGCTCAACCGAGCTCAGCGAAATTACAGTGTAACGGAATTAGAATGCTACGCGGCCGTATTAAGTATAAAGAAATTTCGGGCCTATATAGAGGGCTTACCGTTTACTGTAATAACTGATCATGCAAGCTTAAAATGGCTAATGCAACTCAAAGATCTAACAGGAAGACTAGCTAGATGGAGCCTCAAACTTCAGGCCTTTGACTTCAGTATTGAGCATCGTAAGGGGGCACAGAATATTGTACCTGATACGTTATCACGAGCGCATTTGGAAGAAGTAATAGTGGAGAGGGTAGAGTTGGGGGTAGATTTAAGTTCGCAATTTTTCAAGTCAGATGAGTATTTACAACTCATAAAAAAAATAGTTGCGGACCAAGAAAAACTGCCAGACCTAACGGTCTCTGAAGGGTTCGTGTACAAGCGTCTAGATTTTAATACGGATGGCTTAATTCAGGAAGATAGGGCATGGAAACTGTGGGTTCCGACCGAGTTACGAAAAGAACTTTTAGAATCCGCACATTCTTCTCCTTCAGCAGGACATGGAGGAGTACACAAAACTATTGCAAGATTAAGATCTAATTACTATTGGCCTGGAATGGTAGTTGAGGTACAATCTTTCATTAAGAACTGTGATATATGCAACACCAGTAAAGCTTCAAATAAAATGTGTAGACCGTTGATGGGTGCACAGCACATCACTGAGAGAGCGTTCCAAAGACTATATATCGACTTCATGGGACCATATCCACGATCCTCGGACGGGAACACGATGTTATTTGTATGTTTGGATCACTTTACGAAATTTATTTTCTTAAAGCCAATGAAAGCAGCCACAGCCGCTAAGGTGACTCAATACCTTGAAAACGACATCTTTCATGTGTTTGGGGTACCTGAGTACATTCATAGTGATAATGGTAAACAATTCATAGCAGAAAAATTTAAGGACTTGCTCTTGAAGTATGGAATCACACATGTCAAAACGGGCTTTTACGCTCCACAGGCAAATGCAGCTGAAAGGGTAAACCGCAGTGTGCTCCAAATTTTACGATCTTTCATAACTCAGGATCAGAAGACCTGGGATCGCCATGTCAGTGAGGCAGCATGGGCGCTCCGGAGTGTAATACATAGCGCGATTGGGATAGAACCTTACTATGCCTTATTTGGAACTCAGATGATGCTGCATGGTAATTCCTACAAGGTGATGCGAAATATTGCTACCGTAAAAACAGGTGATTTTTCTGTAATGATGACGTCTGATCGGCAACAGTTACTAAGAGAAAAGATAGTGCATGAACTCAAATTGGCTCATCAAAGGGCCGAAAAGGTGTATAACACAAGGAGTAAGCCAATTTCTTTTAAAGAGGGACAAATGGTATATAGAAGGAATTTTAGACAAAGCAATGCAGCCGAAAGTTATAATGCAAAACTAGCTAAAAAAAATATTAAATGTATTATTCAAAAAAATGTAGGCAATTCCCTATATACCTTAAAAGGGTTGGATGGTAAGGATATGGGCACGTACCACGCTAAAGATATTTATCTAGTGTAGCTCTTAGGAATCATAGATGTAATAATTTTGTTTATAAGCCAGAAACACTTGATAGTAACATTTTTATTGATTTTTTTTTTACCAATTATTACTAAATATAATTGACTAGAAATAATTAGGTAAAGTTACGAAAAGAAATAGCTAGTAAGTTTGGACCAACGATTAGGTATTTAGTAAATATATCTATTTAGGCTCAGATGTTTGACAAAGATATGTTAGAGCATTTTTATTATTATCTATGTCAATAGTTAGTTTAGTCTTAGTCTCTTTTAATTCGTCCTTTTGTGATATAATATCAATTTCGGTAGTTTTGGCCGGTTAACTCAGTCAGTAGAGCATGAGACTCTAACATAGGGCGTGGGTCGAAGCCACACGTTGGGAACATAAACAAGGGTGAAATAAAGTATTGAGATCGACGGCCTACACAGAAAATTTTTCTACGAAGACGCTCCATATCGCAGGCGACATCGGCAGCTTCGATCCTGTTGTGTATGCCTGTGTGAGTAGGAGGTGATAGGCTAACATGAGTAAGAAAATTAAAAACATGATATTACCTCGCATGTCCCACGTTGTCCAGGCAGTCTCAGTGCAGCACCTGCTTGTCTCACGGTGATTCCTTTGGTAAAGTGAGCATGCACTTCCTTGTCCAAATTCGCGGCAGTAATATTTTATTGACACACCGTCTACTCATTTTTTTATTTATTTTTATTTTTATTTTTTTTTATAAATTAAAATTAGCCTGTGCATTGCACGCACAGCGAAATGTCAAAATTTGCAAGAAAGAAAAAAAGAAAAAAAAACTTTTGTACATTTTTTTTGTTTTCTTTTGTTTTGATCAAGAGTCGCGGCGAAAAGTTTGGCCAAATTGGAAGTTGAAATGATCAATGCTGCCAGAGCAATGTGTAATGCAAGTATTGAAATAAGATAAAAAGAAAAAAAAAGTGTTCGGAAGGTGGAAAGAAAAATAACATTAACTGGAGGTTCAAGGAACGACCCCGAAAAGTGTACGGGATGAGTGTCCAACGGATTAAATTACGGGAGGAGAATGATATAAGATAGAGATATTGGTTGCAGTTTTTTTTTTGGAAAAAGGAAGTCTTGGGAAGAAGACGGTTGATGTCCGCGAGCGACGTGAAAAATTTGAGACGATATATTGAAAAATTAATTAAAGTGAACATTTAAAATTAACTATTATTAATACAAAAAAATAATTAAAGTGAATAAAAAAAAAAAAAAAAAAAATATTTTTACAAATCGGAGGTTTAAATGATCAAAACTTTGAATAAATTGATGATCGAAAAAAAAAATTCAAATAAATATAACATATCGGTGAAACTTGGATTTAACAACCTAACAAGCCGTATTATATGTGTAATAAATCAAGTCCAATAAGGATTGATAAGCATATGGAATTAGCCATATATAAATATAACATATCGGTGAAACTTTGATTTAACAACCTAATAAGCCGTATTATAAGTGTAATAAATCAAGTCCAATAAGGATTGATAAGCATATGGAATTAGCCATATATAAATATAACCTGTCGTTGAAACTTGGATTTAACAACCTAACAAGCCGTATTATATGTGTAATAAATCAAGTCCAATAAGGATTGATAAGCATATGGAATTAGCCATATATAAATATAACATATCGGTGAAACTTTGATTTAACAACCTAATAAGCCGTATTATAAGTGTAATAAATCAAGTCCAATAAGGATTGATAAGCATATGGAATTAGCCATATATAAATATAACCTGTCGGTGAAACTTGGATTTAACAACCTAACAAGCCGTATTATATGTGTAATAAGTCCAGTTCAATAAGGAGTGATAAACATATGGAATTAGCCCTAGGACTCACTGCAAGTACATCTAACAGCAACTGGTACGGTAAGCTACCCTTACAGTTGTAGAATAGCAACGGAGAATACTAAGACCGCGCGGAAGTGCTACAGGATATGATTTTTTTTTTACGTTAATGCTTATGATTAAATTAATTAAATTCATTAAATTCATTTAAACAATAAATTATATTATGCTTACTCAGTTGTTCAATTACCTATGACTAATTGCCGTCTATAATGTCTTACAATTTTTTTTAAATATTCAATCTCATATTTTTTTTGTTTCTAAATTAAAAAAAAAAAAAAAATTTTTTTCTCCAACTTATTTTAATAATTTGAATTTTTTTATATATATACATTAAGTTTTTTTTTATTAATTTTCTTGAATTAATTAGTTCTATTTATGAAATTATTAGTAGAAATAATATTCATTGTTAATTTATTTTGGATATGATATTAGTCACGCAAGATTAGAATATATACATTTTTTTTTACTTTAAATGATGTACATATATTATAAGTGATCAAGCACATCAGGTGTCTTTGTTTTGTTGTTTTTTTCTTTGATTATCCACAATTTGTTTTTTTAATTTTTTTGTAGCTATTTAGGTCAGCAACGCGGAGTGACGTCACTGCTACGATGTTGGTAAGAGTAATCAAAGTAATTAAAATATTGGTAGTCTAAATGTAAAAAAAAAAAAAAAAAAAAAAGGAAAAAAAAAACAAAACAACAAGTTGATGTATAGAAAGCTATTTTTTTATTCTCGTTATATTTATCTATTTTCTTATTATAAATATATTATGGATATACATATAGTTGTGCATTAAATAGTAAGAGTAGATTGTAAGTTTTTTTATTATGAATACATTATGTATATATATATATATATTCTTTTGTATTTTTTTTATTTGAAGAGAATTTTGCTTAGTTTAGTTTAGTCGAATTTTTTTTGTATTATTATATAATAAAATAATAAACCATAAAAAGAAAAAAAGAAACAAAATTAAAAAATAATTCCATTCATAAGATTTTCTTTTTTTTTTGTGTAACAAACTAAATGTGTAAATGAAGTAAATTCAAACAAAATGATGGCTTAAGTTCAATAGATATAGGTGACAGGTGAAAGTGAAGAAGGGGGCAATGTTAGGTTGCAGTAAAATAAAAATGAGTTAGACAGGACAGGGACGAACATGAAAATAGGGAGCTGGAGAGAATTTAACAGGGCCTGTTACTTCAGCTCAACGGTAACTACGGTAATGTAGTGAGGGTGGGTAGGTCCAAACCGACCGACAAGGACAAGGACAATACGAAGAAAAAAAAAACTGATAGACACAAGGTATTAATATTATATAAAATTACTATCATTGATTGTAATTTTTTTGAACCAAATTCTCTGGCACGATTTTTCTTTATTTTTTTGTTACGGTTCGGATGTGCTATAGCGGAGTAAAGAATCCAACCCTTTTCTGACGAGCTAGCTGGCCTCGCCACCGTGCCAGACTCTAACTCTGCACACATGAATATAAAGATGTTGAACGTAACAGTCCCTTGAATTCATGAATTGTATTACATTTAATTATATTTAGTTTATTCTTTTGGATTATAAATTATATTTGCTTTATACCAATAAATCTGTTTTACATGTATGCACCCTCAAGAGCTTGACATAGATTATTGATTTCGGCAGTATATTGACTAGCCGTTTTGCCACGTTGTTGAATATTCATCAACTTGGCCTTTATGACGCCGATTGATTCTCCTTTGACGCACAGGGATAATTTTGTTATTATTCCCTGTATAGTTTCTTCGTCCTTCACTCTATACAGTATGGGTCCCGTTATCTTTGATTTTATAACTTCCACAGCAAGGTCTTCCTGTGTACCTTTGGTGCGGTCTAGCACACGTAATGCTCTAATGAATCTTTCCAAGTGTTGTTTTTTCCCGTCAAATTCTGGAACTGCTATGGCGGTTTCCTTTATGTATGCTCTGTGGAGCTCCACTTGTGCTTGCGCCATTTCTATATTTTTGTGTTCCGTTGTATTTTCAGAGTCTGTGTCTATGTTTAATTCTATATTAATAGATATTTTTTCATTTAATGTTGTGAGTATTTCAACATTAATGCCTCTCTTTAGGGTAACTTTGATGGCTTTTTCACGGAGATCTCCAAAGATTTTCCTCGCTTCCGCTTTGTGTGCGGTTGTGAACCTATCAAAGTGTACGTTTAAAAGTACTCGAATACTTTCTAAACTCTGTATTAATAACGTACAGTGTTTGGTTAGTGTTGTAGCACTAATAAGTCTATCTATTGCAATACATTTATATGACTTGTTAAACGTTTCTTTTAGGAAGCGTATTTTATTCAATATTGTTTGCCATTCCATCAAACAATATTTTGTTTTTAAAATTGTAAATTAAATTTACGAAAATCTTAACACTTTAATTGCGTAAGTTATATTGAACTCTTTCAATTTTACAGATAAATCTATAAATGTATAACATAGCCTTAAGCTAAAATTCACATATTATATAAAATTTAGGTTTAAATTTTCTTATACGACGATTGAGAACTCAAAATTATAGTAAAAGTATTCTATATGTTTTACATATTAATCCAGTAATAAATTTTTAACCAAATGCAGCAAAGAAAAAATTACTAAACTGAAGTTAAGCATATTAAATGTTATCTGTTGAAACTGCACGATTCATATACTTCCTTTTAACGGAAGCTCTGTACCAAAGAAGATTTTATATAGAACGGAAACTTAAATGAGCACAACACAAAATAACAAACACACTCTCAGAAATTGCACTAAACCATCTCAAAACGTACGATTATTTCCAAATTGAGCAAGTTAAGGTCCTTATTCGCTCCGAATACTTTTGAGTATTTGAGTATTGTATGAATTGTTTCAAGTGTATTTTATAATAAAAATTAAATTTATATATAAATGCATGAGTTAAGTGTATATTTTTTAAATACATAAAAGATAACGAATGTGTGTGTTAGATGTGTCTCTAAAAAAGAATACTATAATATTTAATTTTATGTTGTTTGAATTTATTTGCAGTAAAAGAATGTTGAAATGTTTTTAAAAACATCAAAAAAGTATGAAGTAACTAATTTACAACACAACTTTTTGAATAAGTATTAAGAAAATTTCCCCAAAACTAATAATACATAAAATAAAAACAAATTATAATATTTAATTAATTAACACAAAATGTTTATTAAAAATTAACGATGTGCACATACACCCTTACACATCAACGACTTATTCGGCACTGACTACAAAATTCGTTTTACGAAATCATAAAATGAAATTTTGTAGGCAGAAATCGAACGATGCTCGTTAACGTGCGTGCGCACCCTCACGCATCAACGACCTATTCGGTACTGTCTACAAAATTCGTTTTACGAATTAATAAGAATGAATGCTCTATTTTAAAAATGCATTCATCATAATGGAGTGGCCGTGCAAGCAATAAAATTAGTATTTATTGCGATTGTTTAAAAATTTATATAATTTTGAAATAATTTTCTACAATTTCTAACGAAAACCAATATATATTAAATAAATTTTGGAATATTATATTTCTTGAAGTGAACAATGCTATATACTCAGTTATTTATTTCTGAAAATAAGTAAAATAAATTATAACATGACTTTTGATATGTCTAACACTGAATTACTATTATAAAAATTAATTATTTCTATTTTTCAGTATACAATTTATGTGCATAGATATGTGAATTTTATGCTGCATGCAATAGTATATAAATTGTATATATTAATGTCATATAACTTTAAATTTTATTGTATAATATACCCAATTTATGAATATTTTAACTCCAAAAAGCTATTTAAATGGAAAACATTATTAACATGATATTATACTGAATTTAATTTCAAAACATATTTTTTCAATTTCAAGTAATACGGCGTTTACATTGGCCGAAAATGGCTCATTTTGGTCAAAAATCGAAAATGAGTATCGAATGGCTCATTCTTGCATATAAAATTTAAAGCACAAAATGAGCAATTTTCTCACATTCTGTATGAATGACGTTCGAATGCATTCCACATATGTTCCAAATGCAAAGGAATCTATTGAACATACCCTAAATGAAAGCTCTTCATAGCATTTTGACAGTTTGTAAAAGCTGTTTTGACATATTTACAAAAAAAGATAAACAAAAGTTTAGTAGTTTTATTTCAGTTTGAATTGTTACCATGAGAACGAATGAAATACAACGAATGTAAACACTTTCAAATGAGTCATTCAAAATGAGCCATTTTCGGCCA
>NW_024033461.1:0-7738 GCF_002237135.1 Teleopsis dalmanni
TATCGTATCTCTTATCAATTTTAAATGAGGACATAACATTGTTTAATCCAATAACTCAAAAATTCCAATACGGTCGCCATACTGTTACTTTAGAAACAGGCGTGATGGCACGTCAAGCAACAGCTGCTGTAATGGTTAATATGGATGATACTGCTGTTTTTGTAACAGTTGTAGCACAAAAGAAAGTTAAAGAAGGTCAAGATTTTTTCCCTTTAACTGTTAACTATCAAGAACGTACTTATGCTGCTGGTCGTATTCCTGGCGGATTTTTTAAACGTGAAGGTCGTCCAAGCGAAGGCGAAACATTAATTGCACGTTTAATTGACCGTCCACTTCGTCCACTATTCCCTGAAGGATTTGTTAACGAAATCCAAATTATCGCAACTGTTGTATCAGTTAATCCACAAGTGAGCCCTGATCTTGTTGCTATGATTGGTGCTTCTGCCGCATTATCTTTATCTGGTGTTCCATTTAATGGTCCAATTGGTGCTGCTCGCGTTGGTTTTATTGATGGTGAATTTGTTTTAAACCCAATGACAAGCGAATTACCTAACAGCCGTTTAGATCTTGTTGTTGCAGGTACTAACAGTGCGGTATTAATGGTTGAATCAGAAGCTGATTTATTAACTGAACAAGAGATGTTAGCAGCGGTTGTATTTGGTCATGATGCACAACAAGTTGTGGTTGATAATATCAATGAATTTGTGGCTAAAGCCGGTGTTGAAAAATGGGATTGGACTGCGCCAGCTAAAAATGAAACTTTATACAATGCGGTAGCGGAATTAGCTAAAGATCGCATTGGCGAAGCTTATCGCATTACCCAAAAACAAGAGCGTTATGCGCAAATTGATGTAATTAAAGATGACGTGTTAGCAGCTTTAAAAGCACAAAACGAAGAATTAGACGAAACTGAAGTATTAAATATCATCACAGATATCGAAAGCCAAACAGTACGTCAACGCGTAATCGCTGGTGAACCACGTATCGATGGTCGTGAAAAAGATATGATCCGTGCGTTAGATATTCGTACTGGCGTATTACCAAGAACCCATGGTAGTGCATTATTTACCCGTGGTGAAACTCAAGCATTAGTAGCAGCTACCTTAGGTACTGAACGTGATGCGCAAATCATTGATGAAATCACAGGTGAAAAAACCGATCGTTTCTTATTCCATTATAACTTCCCTCCATATTCAGTTGGTGAAACTGGGATGGTTGGTTCGCCAAAACGTCGTGAAATTGGTCATGGTCGTTTAGCTAAACGTGGTGTTGCGGCTGTTATGCCAAAAGCAAGCGAATTCCCTTATACAGTTCGTGTGGTGTCTGAAATCACAGAATCAAATGGTTCATCTTCGATGGCATCAGTATGTGGCGCGTCATTAGCATTAATGGATGCGGGTGTGCCAATTAAATCATCTGTAGCTGGGATCGCAATGGGATTAGTGAAAGAAGGTGATAACTTTGTTGTTCTATCAGATATTTTAGGTGATGAAGATCATCTTGGTGATATGGACTTTAAAGTAGCGGGTACTCGTGATGGTATTAGCGCACTACAAATGGATATTAAAATCGAAGGGATCACCAAAGAAATTATGCAAGTAGCGCTTAACCAAGCTAAAGGTGCGCGTTTACATATTTTAGGTGTGATGGAACAAGCGATTAATACCCACCGTGAGGAAATTTCTGAATTTGCTCCGCGTATTTATACCATGAAGATTAATCCGGAAAAAATCCGTGATGTGATTGGTAAAGGTGGTGCAACTATTCGTGCATTAACTGAAGAAACAGGTACAACTATCGAAATTGAAGATGATGGTACAGTTAAAATTGCTGCAACAGATGGTGATAAAGCTAAAGCAGCTATCAGCCGTATCAATGATTTAACTGCTGAAGTTGAAGTAGGTAAAATCTATACTGGTAAAGTAATGCGTATTGTTGACTTTGGTGCATTCGTTTCAGTTGTTGGTGGTAAAGAAGGTTTAGTTCATATTTCACAAATCGCTGAACACCGTGTTGAAAAAGTAACTGATTGCTTAGCAGTAGGTCAAGAAGTTCAAGTTAAAGTATTAGAAATCGATCGTCAAGGTCGTGTACGTTTAAGCATGAAAGATGCAATTGAATCTCCAAGCGAAGCGTAATTATTTCTAAATATTGCATTACAATAATAAATTGATAACATACTAACTAATAATTAGTATGTTATCGAAACAATAAGAGTGGAATTGTTCATGAAATATAGCAACTTGAAGTCTACATGGTTTTTAGCGTTTACCATTCTTTTATCAAGTTGTATATCGGGGTGTAGTTTAACAGGAGGGCAACCGACTGTTTTTGCTGTGCCAGAACAAGTTTCTTATGAAGATGAAGTTAAGTTAGCTCAATTGAGTCAACAGTTATATAGCCAAGATATTGATAATGATACTAAGGTACAGCTTTATTTTCAACGAGGAACACTCTACGATTCATTAGGTTTTAAAGCTTTTGCTAAAAGTGATTTGACACAAATTCTGAATTATAATAATACCATTCCGGATATTTATAATTATTTGGGTATTTATGCGATGCAAGAAGGTGATTATGATTCAGCTTTCTTGTCACTTAATACAGCACTAGAATTAGATCCTGACTTTCAGTTCGGTTATATTAACCGAGCTATTTCATTGTATCGTAATGAACGATATGATGCGGCGCTAGCTGATGCATTGAAGTTTTATTCTTACGACAAAAATGAACCTATTCGATTACTGTGGGTCTATTTAGTTGAAGAGAAGCAAGACAAAGCAAGAGCAAAAGCAGAGTTGCAAAAACGTTATGATTTGATGGAAGATCATTCTGTTTGGGGTAATGATATTGTCGAGTTTTATTTAGGCAAGATCAGCGAAAAACAGTTAATGATTAATTTACAAAAAGGCGTGAAAACCAATAGTGAGTTAGCTCAACGCCTTTGCGAAACTAACTTTTACTTAGGTAAGTATTATCAAAGTAAAGGTAATAACCAACGTGCCAAAATGTTGTTTAAGTTTGCGTTAGCAAATAATGTTTATAATTTTTTAGAACATCAACAGGCACTATTCGAAATACAGCAGCTTAAGAAAAAATAAGCTGTTTGGGTGTGCCAGTTTAGACGTAATGTGAATTATAGCAAAGTTATTTTATTTAACTAGTTGATTTATTTTAATAAATTAATTGTCGTTATTTTGGGTAAGTTGTAAGATTTAATAGTAAAACTGGCATTATAGTTCATAAAGAGCTATATGTTTGATCATTTTAACTTTATTCAAACAGTATAGTTTTAATTTAAATAATAGTTATAGCGAAGTTTCATGAACAAGCAGAATTATCCTTTACCGATCTTGGATTATCAGAAACACATTCTAATGCCTTAAATGATTTAGGCTTTTCAAAACCATCCCCGATTCAAACAGAGTGTATTCCTCTTTTAATGGACGGTAATGACGTGCTTGGAATGGCACAAACCGGAAGCGGAAAAACAGCCGCATTTTCTATTCCATTTTTAATGAAATTGAATGTTGAGTTAAAAGCACCACAAGTATTAGTATTAGCACCAACCCGAGAATTAGCCATTCAAGTTGCAGAAGCCTGTGCTGAATATGCCAAATATATGAAAGGGGTTAAAGTATTAGCGCTTTATGGTGGTCAACGTTACGACGTGCAGTTACGTGCATTAAAACAAGGACCACAAATTGTAGTTGGTACGCCTGGTCGTTTACTCGATCACTTAAATCGTAAAACATTAGATCTGTCTAACCTAAAAGGTTTAGTGTTAGATGAAGCGGACGAAATGTTACGTATGGGCTTTATTGATGACGTTGAAAGCATTATGGCTGCGATCCCTGATGATCACCAAACGGCACTATTTTCAGCGACTATGCCTGCACCAATTCGTCGCATTACGAAACGTTTTATGCAAAACCCTAAAGAAGTGCAAATCAAATCAACAGGTCAAACTGCGCCAGATATCGATCAAAGTTATTGGTTAGTGCGTGGTGTGCGTAAAAATGAAGCGCTTATTCGTTTCTTAGAAGTTGAAGATTTTGATGCCGCGATTATTTTTGTGCGAACTAAAACAGCAACATTAGAAGTTGCCGATGTATTAGAACAACATGGCTATAATTGTGCTGCATTAAATGGCGATATGACACAACAGTTACGTGAGCAAACGCTTGATCGTTTACGTAAAGGTCGTTTAGATATTTTGATTGCGACTGATGTTGCTGCTCGTGGTCTAGACGTTGAACGAATTAGCTTAGTTGTTAACTACGATATTACATTAGATTCTGAATCTTATGTGCATCGTATTGGTCGTACTGGTCGTGCAGGCCGTGCCGGTCGCGCAGTATTGTTTGTTGATAGCCGTGAACGTCGTTTGCTGAAAAATATCGAACAAACTATTAAAAAACCAATTCCAGAAGTGCAATTGCCAGTAAAAGAGATTTTAGAAGCGCGTCGTTTAACTAAATTCTCTGAAAAAGTAATGCAGGAAGTTAATGCCGATAATCTTGATGAGTATCGTGAATTGCTAGCTAAAGTATTACTAGCTGGTGATACTGATATCGAAACCTTAGCTGCCGCTTTATTAAAATTAGCTCAAGGTGAACGCCCGTTAATTTTACCACCAGATCCAGTGTTAAAACCTATGCGTAATGATCGTGAACGTAATGAACGTGGCGATCGTCGTTTAAAAGGTGATAACCGTGAGGCGCCAAAACGCCGTGAACGTCGTGATGTTGGTGATATGGATATGTATCGTATCGAAATTGGTAAAGAAGATGGTGTTGATGTACGTCATATCGTTGGTGCGATTGCTAATGAAGGTGATATTAGCAGCCGTTATATTGGTAATATTAAACTGTACGAAAAATATTCAACAGTTGAATTACCAAAAGGCATGCCGACCGATTTACTAAATCACTTTGAAAAAGTGCGCGTATTAAATATTCCAATGAATATGCGTTTAGTCGATAACAGCAACAGCAAACCTGCAGCAAGACGTAGCCGTAAGCCTAGTGATGATCGTGCTGGCGATCAAGCTCCAAGACGTGCTCCTCGTCGTTCTAGTGAAGCAAAAGATGGCGCTAAATCATCTTCAGCACCAAGAAAAAGAAAATCAGCACCATTTTAATGTAACTGTATATTGTTCTTTTACTGAAAAAATGCAAAACGATATTAGGGCAAGCCCTATAATACCAAGCCTTTCTTTACTGCCGACTAATGTCGGCAGTATATGGTAAGAAAGTGAAAGGAATAATTACAATAAGTTACTTGGTATATAACCTATTACCATTAAAAATGTAGAAACTTTTATATTTAGTTGGGTTGTGGGGTTTAATCCACATACTAGACTCCACCAATGGCGCGTACCAGATCATATTTATGATGATAAATAAGCACTTTTAAGGATCACAGGTATATAACCAATATTATCAGCACCAATATAGTTTATGATGAGAAGATAATATGCAAGACACAAATAAAATAATGACCACTGAATTTACCGAAGATGGTCGTCCTTTAAGACAAATTCGTAGTTTTGTTCTACGCCAAGGTCGCTTGACCAAGGGGCAGCAACAAGCCCTCGATAAATTTTGGCCAACATTAGGTATTGATTACAATTCAACTACGCCACTCCATTTTGATCAACTCTTCAATGATAACAATCCTGTTACCCTAGAAATTGGTTTTGGTATGGGCGCATCATTAGTTGAAATGGCAGGTAAAGCCAGAGATGAAAACTTTATTGGCATTGAAGTCCATCAACCGGGTGTTGGTGCATGCTTAATGGCTGCTGAACAGAATCAGCTCACTAATTTACGTGTAATGTGTCATGATGCGGTAGAAGTATTACACCATATGATTATGGATAACTCACTGAGTAAAGTGCAAATTTTCTTTCCTGATCCGTGGCATAAAGCTAAGCATAATAAACGTCGCATAATCCAACCTGATTTTGTCCAATTGCTAAGAAGCAAACTAAAAACTGGTGGTATAATTCATTTAGCAACCGATTGGCAAGAGTATGCCGAGCAAATGTTAGAAGTGATGATGTCAGCATCAGGAATGGAAAATTTAGCGACAGATGGTCTTTATATTCCAAGACCTGATTCAAGACCATTAACTAAGTTTGAAAAGCGTGGTTTAAATCTAGGACATGGCGTTTGGGATTTGCAATTTAAACGAATTGGTTGATTTTATGTAACTTATTGATTTATTTAAAGAAATTTTTAGTGGGGAGAGGGCGTATGAATTCATATCAGTTAGAGCAAGTGATTGTTTTTAGCCGTCATGGAATTCGAACGCCTTTGCCTAATACCATTGATTTTTTAAATCAAGTTACACCAAAAGTTTGGCCACAATGGCACTGTTCACCGGGGTATCTAACGACCCGTGGTGGAACATTAGAAAGTTATTTTGGTGACTATTTTAATCAGTGGCTAGTCAAGCATGGACTTAAGCTAACTGCTGATGATATTTTTGTTTATGCTAATAGCCTGCAACGAACAGTTGCGACGGCTCAATATTTTATTTTAGGTGGATTTGCAGGTTTAGATATCCCTATTCATCATAAATATGCGATTGAAAAAATGGATCGTGCTTTTGATCCTTTGATTGAGAATGATTCAACCAAATTTAAGCAACAAGTTGTTGATGATCTGAAAAAAATTACGCATTCATCGGACTTAATTGAACAATTAGATCAAACCTTAAAACCAACTTATCAACTCTTATCTGATATTTTAGATTATCCTAATTCCGCATTGTATCGACAATATCGCTGTCCATTACATCAATTACCTAATTCTCTTGAACTTATCACTAATCAAGAGCCGCTTATTAAAGGTGCAATCACCGTAGCAACGGCTGTTGTTGATGCTTTTATTCTGCAATACTATTCGGCATTTTCAAGTTCAGAGATTGCATGGGGTAAGCTTAATAGCAAAGAGCAATGGCACCAAATTGGACAAATTCGTAATCAATATATTAGTCTATTATATAAATCACCGGTGCTATCGGCTCATATCGCTAAGCCATTAATTCAATTGGTAGATAATGTAATGCAAACCAAATCACAAAAGTTTATATTATTGGTTGGGCATGATAGCAATATTGCCGCATTAACAGCGGTACTTGCTTTGATAATTATCAATTTCAGGGCAAATCGAAGAAACACCAATCGGTGGTAAGTAGTTATCCAGCGGTGGGTCTCATTCCATCAAGCCATCAACATTACGTAAAATTTTGAGTATATTTTATCAACCATTGAGCAGCTTAATCTAGCGGTACCATTAAGTTTAACTAATCCTCCACAACATCAACCTCTCACTCTGCATGGACTTAAACCTAATTCGCAGGGGCTTTATTTATGGTCAGACTTTCAACATCGTATTACTGATTATCTGACGGCTACTAATTAGCTGTATAATAAAGTTTACATTAATACTTTATTCAATAAAATCAGTAAATTATGTAATTAAAAACGATAACTTATAACATGTTGATTTATTTAGAGAAATTTAATGTTTCATCAATTGATATCATCAATCTAACATCTAATTTCCCTTTATAACATTAGCTATGCAGTTGTAATTATATTATTTTTAATCAATCTAGAAGAAACCTATGTAAACTTAGAGTTGACATGTAAGTAAAATCACTAGGAAAAGTAAAGTTTATGTCATAGAATGATTCATTTCTTACAATAAAAAAATTTACAGAGGAT
>NW_024033462.1:0-7734 GCF_002237135.1 Teleopsis dalmanni
ATTCGTTCGGTTTTTGTGTAATTATTTTTCGCACAATTCACAACGCATCGTGTATTTGTGAACGCTAATTGAGCTTCCTGCAATATTTATTCATTCAAATATTAAATATTTTTTTACTATTATTAGTGTTCCTATTTAATTAAATGTCCTTTGTTAATGACACTCACTGTGACGGCGCGAAACGGTGACGTTTTTTGGATGCGAAGCGCAAGCGAACTTTTCGCATGCGGAATGCATGCGTGAAATTTAATTTTGCTGTGCGGTTTTGTTTGCGGTTATTTTGGTTGATGTTTTTGTTGTTTGTTGTTTGATGTTTGTTGTTGGCATTTGCAAAAATGCTTGTTTGCATTAAACCCCAATGGAAATGTGTACTCGAAATAATTCAACCACATAAGCAGTTCACATATTTAATCAATTCAACAAGGACAACGCAAATGTTCAACGAATTTGTTGCTGCGGTACTTGTCGATTTCTCCCAACTCAGTCAGGTTGAATGTAGAGCCCGACTAAGTGGCAGTTTGCGTTGCAGTTTCAAAGTGATAATCTTCAGTGTGGAATATAGTTTTCAAAATGTTGAGTACTCAACAGAAGCAATTGATTATATTTAAACTAAACCGGTGAGTGCTTTCAAGTGGAAAACTGTAACTACTGCAGCTGTAGACTGAAATTAAAAGCTTTTCATTTTGTAAAACATTTCCCAGGAGAGCAATAACTCAATGATCCTTTTGTTGTGGCAAGCGACTATGGAACTATCCTGTTAATACTTACTTTACTCACTCCCGCTTTAATGCTATTCGCACTTGTGTGTGTGTGTGCAGGCGAGCCACAGACCGGAAACAAGCAACGGGTAGCGATGGGCCATCGCTGATAACAAATTCATTACACAAAATCGCCAAAGCGTTACTTTAGGAGGCCGCAGGGAAATCAGCGGTATGAGCTGCAAATGAGAGCACTAAACAAAATTCCAAAGCTTCCGAGAAGACATGATATTAACGAAATGTGCTTAGGAATTCGTGCTGTAACAGATTTCTTGCTCGACCAGGAAGGAAACTTTTTCGCAACATGAATCGCAATTTTACTAGTAGCAACAACAACAACAACAGCAGCAACGGTAGCAGCAACAGCAAAAGTGGTAGTAACAGCAATAACAACAAAAACGCATTCACAACAAAATTTGCTGAAAGTGAAACTGCAATTTCGAAACAAAATTACGAAAAAATCTAATAGCAACGACCAGCGCTTGCTTCGCTGCTCTTAGAAGAACAACAAACACATTTCAAAGAAGAAACGCTAATAAAAAAGCACAATCTATACGAAATTCAATTTGCTGAGTTGGTTAGTTTCCAGTTTTTTTTAATTTTGCAATTTGTTGTTTTTGTAATAACTTTGTTTGCTTGCTTTACTGCGTACGAAGATGCGCTGCTTACGCTCTTAATGACGTCATTTCGACTCTCGCTGCTATGTTAACTAATGGAATAAAACACAATCAAACACAATCAAACACACTGCGCTTAACAGCTGTTTGGGTTGTTTTTGTTGACATTCCTTTTGGTTTTTTTCTATTTATTGTTGTCTATGTGCATCGTAACCGGCAACATAGGCAACTCATCAAATAGACGTCACTGCTTTATTATGGCTCGAATACAAAACATACTAAGTACGAAGTTAATAATAATATAAACAATTCCGAAAAGGTGATGGTTGAGGATGGGGCAAGTTATAAAACATAATACTTTCTCAACACCAAAGCTATGTTGTATTTGTTGTGTTTATTTAATAAGATCAACAATTTAATAAGATCATAAATTTATATTTAAAAACCTATAAGAAAGTTAGTCCTTGGCCTTGTCATAGCTTCAATGCCTCTTATACGGACAGTTTTGTAAAAAGTCAATTATTTTTAAACACAAGTAATATTTTTTTATCAATACTCTATATTATATAAGAACATTGTATAGGTACTTGACTGCTTCAGACAAATCCGCTTTCATTTATTCTGACTACAATGTGGTATTTTCTAATACCTAAGGCTCAGGTCTTTTGTATATGTTTCAACCCCGCCCATCCGCTTTTGTTTTGCACGACCACAATAAGTTTTCTGGTTTCGGAACTTAAGCCGCAATCTGTCCAACTTAGTTCACCTGGTTTTACGACTGCCAATAATCTTGGGTATTCGTGCAATTTCAACTGGAGAAGACTTTCGAAAGGAGAAGATATTTACAACGTACTATTACTGTAACCATTTGAAATGATTCAAAAACAATTTCACGATAAAATGAGTAGTATTTAATAAAAGATATATCCTTTATTTAATGTATCTCACTCCAATTTATTTAAGCTATTCTCTCTAACTATATTAAATCTAAAAAAAAGTTTTTTGTCAGAACAAGTAATAGTAAGGAATGTTAAAGGTGCTTTTTGTGCTTGGCAATTTCTCAAACAAAGAAAAATAGATCAAACAAATTGCATAATGAGTCCTCTAATATGTGTAAGAGGGGTAAGAGGGGGTTCCTGAATGGTATAAACGTTTCAAAAAATATTCTCAAGCAGCTTTCAAAATACGAGAGAAGTAACAGATTTCTCTGCAGAGGTTTTTCTTCATGTGAGTGAAATAATTCATCGAAAACCATCTGATTAATGACAAAAAAAAACTAACAATAAAATTGCACCAGAATACCACTGCCGCTCACACCTTAATACTTCTTAACATAACAACACCGTTATGTTGGCCCACCTACCATATTCGCGAATCATGTTCGCCTATGACTTCGTTATGTTTCAGAGACAGAAGAGAGCCTTAAAATTACGTAATTGATAAGATATTAATAATATTAACTATTGATAAGATGAAAGAAGAATCGCTAACGAAGCTGACGGATACCAAAAATAGAGTTCCAGAAGTACTTTCAAGATTGATACAAGTGCGTTATGTCTGTGGAAATTACTTTGAAAGGAAAAAACTTCATATCATTGAATAAGTAATATGTTAATACATACATACATATATCACATGCATCAAAACATATTGTAACTAGTAACTTTCCATGCATTAATAATGTGATTCATTAAATATGATTCTGTTAAAATTGAATTATTTTATTACCTTTAATTGTATTAAAGCATCAAAGGACAGGCTTTTCATTAAATTATGTTGAAGGACCAAAAGTAATTGAAGTACTCAGACAATTCAAGTGGTTAATACAATTTGAGCTTCGATTTGATTTTAATATGTCAACATATCCACTTAACCCTGTCAAAAAAGCATAGCTAGCGAACAACGGCATTGAAAACGGGGCTCCAATTAATTTTTTCCCTCTCGTTTTTTCTGCAAAAATGCGAGTGCATTTATAGCTCCAGTGCTGCGGCTCAATTTGCTTAAAACTTCATTTTTTTTAATTCAGTTGCACGTTGGGAAACATCGACGCTACCCTCATTTTAATGTGTGTGTGTATTTTTATATGGCATAGCTGTGTGCTGTTCTTCTTGGTTGTTGTTGTTGTTACTAATGAAGCTTTTGTTGCTCTTTTCTTTTATTACATTTTTGATTTGCATCGTAATTTAATTTAATTGTTTTTTGTTGTTGTAATCTTTTGCGTTTGTGTTGTTGTTGTCTTCGTTTTTCGTGTATTTGCTGTCATTTTTCTATATGTTTTTTGCAAAGCGTAGGTTCTTTATGCAATAAATCTTAAATTTATGTTTAATTGATGTATGAGTGTATGTAAGTAACTTGTAATTATTAATTTTACTTTCTTTTGTGGTTTTTTTTTATTTGTACACAACTTGTTTTAAAGAAATTAATTGGAATTTAGCAAAGAGATTGATGTACTCTTTGCTCTGAGATTTTATTTTAATTTATTTTATTTTATTATATACGTATGTACTACTATTTCGCTATTATTGTTTTCATCATTCTAACTTAGTTTCGTTAAAATAATTTTTTCAGCCCGTACTACACATTTTTGCCATAACATCAAATGAACTTTCTTGAAGAATTTAACAGTGTACAGCATACAAAGTTGAGTTTAATGAAGCACTAGCTGAACTGAACTGAAGTAAGTGCAGCGGATAGAGCAGCGGGTAGAGAAATGCTTAGGGTGGCATACACAAATTCACAGACAAGGCATCATTTACATACAAATCAAGCAAGTTTATAGAAAAAGGTATTAGGGCGATATTATACAATGCTTCCTCACTTCTTTGTACCTATGGTAGTTTAAGGAATATCAGCTTTGCTCATGGGAAAATAGCTCAAGACGTCATGGAATTTTTATGAGGCTGATGATGAGTATTTAATGCATTTTAATTTTTAAGGGGAAAAGAAAAGCAGTACCATAAATCACTTAAATAACTATAAATAATAAAAATATATTATAATACTTTTTTAATAAGCATATGTTTACTTTTAATTTAATTTTTTTCTCTTATTTTTTGTTTTATATTGTTTGTACATTTTTTTTGGCAGTTTTTAAGTTAGTTTTAAGATGACGCAACAAAAGAGTTTTTTTCTTTAAAGGAATTTTAAGATAAATAAATAAATATGTATTTCGTGCTCCTACATATTGTGACAACTTTAACCTTTAATTAAGTTATTTAGATTTTATTATTAAATAAGTTTTATTTTTTCGTTTTATATGTTAAAATTTTTAAAGCAATTTACACACGTTTGTGTGTAAATCTAAATAAAAAGTATTTCAATCAATTTTGAACGAATTATTTTTCACAATTGCATTGTTGTATACACACAATATTGATAATAGTTCTATATTATAAACAGAAAAACATTTCACAAAAATGTAATTTTAATTATTACTTAATATAGAATTTAGAAAAATAAAAAAAAAATTAACTTTTTAAAAATTTAATTTAATATTTATTGAAAACAGTTTCTGAATAACATTTTCTTTAACAATTTCATATTTTCTTTTTATAATAAAATTCCAATTATTAAACTATAATAGGCTATTTTATCGTTTATTTCTTAATTTCGATGCTCGAAGTCACTAAAGCAACCGAATTCCAGTATGTTACCCCCACAAAAAACAGGTAGGCACCAGCTAGAAAATGAAGCTCATGATTGACGCAAAATTTCTTCCATTCACTGCAGTGAGGTTCACTTAACAAAACGAACAAAAATAAATTATTTCATTAAAAAGCAATTTGTCAAACTTTTACAAGTGTCAATTGTAAGGCTACTTCTGTAATACAAATAGCCAAACCCCCCCTGTCTCCCACACATACACACATACACGGTTGTGGTGAACACTGCAAAAACTTTGATTTATGCACGATATTTGCCATCTTCAATATTGTAATTAATTACAAGAACAAAAAGTACAAGTGGAAAAAAAACTAAAAATCAGCAAGCTAAACAATGAGTAAGAGTCACAAAAACAATGCACGCTCCTAAAAGTACGTACATACACACGCATAATCATAAATATGTATTTAATGCAATGAAAAGAAATGAAATTGAGTAAAAGTTAAGCTGATTTACTTACAAGCATTGAGTTTTTGATAGTTACACATCAACTTATATTTGTCAAAAAAGAAAGAGGGAGTAGTTGTAGTAGCAGTAGCAGTTGGGGAATAGAAGGTATGTCAAAAACTGCACGTGGACATCAGTACAACAAAGCCATTTACAAAAACAAAAAAAAACAGCGAAAAGCGAACAGAACAGTAAGAAGAATTAAAAACAATGTTTAATGCAAAATGAAAAAGAAAAAGAAAAAGAAAAGAATACATATAGCAGCTTTTCAGCTTATTGTTATGCAATGCGTGTTCACCGGTTATTGTGTGGTAGTAGGGGCATAAACCTTATGCCAATAGAAAAGGATATTGTTGCCCCAATATTGATAAAGATGTATATGAGAATACAACTACTACTGTTTCAAAAGTCACACGCACACACACACACACACACACACACACATGCATATACTGAAAGCGACGAATACACTTCAATACACATGATATATTTACACTCATGCACAAACAACAGCAGCACAACAGCACAACAACAAAATAAGCAGAAGACCAGAAGAGCAGAAGAGCAGTAACATTTACAACAAAATGAAATTATATTGAATTTTCGTACATCATTTGGCATGATGACATTGATTCCTATAGTGTTTCCTTGGCGTAAGTGGCTCGATTCTACAAAAATTCGATTCAAGTGCTTTTTGTTGTGCATAAATCAATTCTGCTCGTTTGCTAAATTGGTTGTCCTAACCTTGTTCCAACGCACAACAATATTGTCAACACAAATTTAATTTGCTATTTGTAGACAATTTAGGAAATGAATTTCGTCAAAGAAGCAGGGAAGAAGCAGGGAAGAGCTGAGCCAGCCTCTGGACGAATTCTAAGCAGTTCTTCTGCACACACTAGGTAAATTCCGTTTTATCATTTGTTATCAAATTAGTTTTTCGATATTAGTGGCAGCAATATTAGTTTTGCTTGCGATAAAAATAAATTTATGAAATTTAAAAATTAAATTACAATCTTGAAAGACCACAACTACTTTTGATTCTCATACACAAAAATTAATCAAAAAACCTTTAAAATATTGAAAATCTTTAAATAAACATTATTATTATTATTATTGTTCGGGGATGTGGCACTGCGACCGTTGGGTATATGGTGTCTCCTTCTGGGCTTAGAGTGTCTCTAAGGCCTATTGCGTCAATAAAAAGTAGTATAGAACATACTTCACAGAGTTTTATTGCCTCTTCCGTAAAAATATTTCCTAACCCTATTCCGTATGTGTGTATATTTATATTCCTCATTCTCTTCATTGAATCTACAGTTTGCATTCGTAAGTATACCCAGTCTTCAAGTTAACATAAAATAAAGAATATAGTTTGTGTAATAGTGAGTGCTAATATGGTAGACATTAGCTAACAAAAATCTTATGACCAGTAAGAACTTTAACATTATTTTTAATATGGGAATTCCACATTAATACAATATGGAAACTCAAACAGGTCTAGAGAGAAAAAAGTGGCTACAATCTTCTCGCATACTAGAAGTCTTCTTCAGTTCTTCACAATTAAAGAGTTTTAAGAAATTAACTCCTCGCCTAAAGGATCGCACAGTAGTATATTAATAATTTAATTATTCGTTTTGCACCCACATTACCAAATTATTACCTAGAGCGACTAATTCAGCCATGTATTTCAGGCATCTATTAAATAATGTTCTGATAAATTTAGAATGGTTTATGAATTTTATATAACAAATTATTATGTTTTAATTTACGTTTTTTTCAACTAGTAATAACTCTGAGTATTTGCAGTATGTTACTTAAAAGGAGATATCGGGTTCGAAATTTTGATATAATTATATTTTCCAATAGAGTAGTGATGTACCATATCTTGTTAGATCATTGGCTCAAATCTCATCTCCACTTAATCGTTTCTATAATTATGAATTGCCTCAATATGAGCACATCGTTGCTATTATGAAGGGATTATGAAGGGATTTCTATAAGTCATCAAAAGTTGTAGCTGAGAGCATCGAAACAATAGCGGTGCATATTCTTTTATCTGTTACCAAAAATATTATGTTATAATTTATTAATTTTAAATGACCAATTTAAATAGAAATAAAAAACCTATAATTTATATTTGAAAAAAAATTATATTTTATTAAAATATTTTTCCGATATTTGACTATCTTCAATAGTCATCTTCAGCAAAACTGTTTTAACGAATTAAGATCAAATTATTTATTTTTTTA